>NC_053024.1:74013081-74239711 GCF_003073215.2 Triticum urartu | reverse complement strand
AGCACATTCGTCATGAGATGATCCTTGGTGGAGAGCTTGGAAGCAATCTTGGCGGCACGACGCTCTAATTCCTCCTCGGTGGTGAGTTGAGGAGCGGTTACTTGATCATCTTGAGCGCCGTCATGAACTTGTTATTGATCTTGAACTTGCTCGGGGGAGAGAACTTGACCTTGGGCATCACTTGATGTGTCAACACCGTCTTGAGTGTGATCTTGCCCTTGGTCTTGTTCATGAGGTTGAGGGCCTTCACTTTGTTCTTCGGAAGCGTGTGGGCCTTGGGTTGGTGATGGCTCCACTTGAGTGGAGCATTTTCCTTCTCCTTCGGCCACAAGGGATTCCTCAATGGGTAGGATGAAACCAACACCCATTCTTCTTATGGCTTGAGGAGGAATTTCATCACCTACATCACAAGTGCCACTTTGCTCCACATGGGAGCCGTTATTCTCATCAAACTCCACATTACACGTCTCCTCAATAAGTCCCGTGGATTTATTGAGGACACGGTAAGCATGAGAGTTTGTAGCATAACCAACAAATATGCCCTCATAAGCTCTAGCCTCAAATTTAGACAACCGAACACCTTTCTTGAGAATGAAACACTTACACCCGAATACCCGGAAGTACTTGAGGTTGGGCTTGTTACCGGTGAGTATCTCATATGGAGTCTTGTTCAAGCCCTTGCGGAGGTAGAGCCGATTGGATGCATGACACGCGATGTTGATGGCTTCGGCCCAAAAGTTGTACGGAGACTTGAACTCCGCCATCATGGTCCTTGCCGCATCCATCAACGTCTGGTTCTTCCTCTTCGCAACACCGTTTTGTTGAGGGGTGTATGGTGCGGAATATTGATGCTTGATTCCCTCATCACTAAGAAATTCATCCAAGGTGTAGTTCTTGAACTCGGTGCCGTTGTCACTTCTTATTGTCAAGATCTTTGCATTGTGTTGACGTTGTGCTTCATTTGCAAAGTCAATGACGGTTTGTTGGGTCTCGCTCTTCCTCTTGAAGAAATACACCCACGTGTACCTTGAGTAGTCATCCACAATCACCAAGCAATACTTCCTACCTCCAAGACTATTGAAGGATGGGGGCCCAAAAAGATCCATGTGAAGGAGCTCCAAGGGCCTCTTTGAATAAATGATAGTCGTGGGAGGGTGAGCCTTCTCATGTAGCTTTCCTTCGATACAGGCACTGCAAGCACGATCTTTAACAAAACTAACATTCATTAGTCCACGGACGTGGTCCCCCTTGAGGAGACTTTGCAAAGATCTCATATTGACATGGGCTAAACGGCGATGCCAAATCCATCCCACATCAACTTTAGCCATTAGGCATGTCGCGGTCTTAGTGGGTCGCTCCGAAAAGTTAATCACATATAGACCGTTCTCGACATGCCCAACAAAAGCTACTTTAAGAGTCTTGCTCCACAAGAGGGCCACGGTATCGATATCAAAGAAAGTGGCAAAGCCCATGATTGCAAGTTGACGAACGAAAAGTAAATTGTATGCAAGGGACTCAACAAGCATGACCTTCTCGATCGTGAGATCATGAGAGATGACCACCTTGCCAAGTCCCAATACCTTAGAGGATGAGGCGTCACCCCACTCGACATTGGTGGGCATAGATGGAACTTTGTGCACGTCCACCACCAAGTCCTTTCTTCCGGTCATATGATTTGTAGCTCCGCTATCGAGCAACCATGATCCACCACCGGAAGCAAACACCTACAAGAGATCAATGCTTGGTTTTAGGTACCCATTTTGTAATGGGTCCTTTGATGTTAGTAACAAGGGTCTTAGGAACCTAAATAGACCATTCAATGTACTCATGAAGAGAACCAACAAATTTGGCATAAACATGCCCATCACTAGCACGGCATAGCACATAAGAAGGATTAAAATCGCCGGCTTTGTTGGGAGGGGTGACATTTCCCTTCTTGACATTGTTCTTCTTCTTCTCCTCTGGGGCACTCTCTCCCTCCCTCACAAAGGTTTGCATGAGGGGAGGAGGTCGTTTGGTCTTGTCATTCTTCTTCTTGTTCTTGGAGTTGGGCACGTACCCAACCCCTTCCTTGGCCACACCTCCCTTTTGGTTGATCAAGAGATCGTTGAGGTTCTTCTTGCCTTGTATGCAAGTCGCAAGACCTCTCTCAAGTTGCTCCTTCAACTTAGCATTTTCCTCAACAAGATGTATACGCTCACAACACGGGTTAGTAGCATTTGCATTATCAATTAAAACCATATGAGGAAAAGTTGCTTTCTCCTTAGTTAGCTTCACTTGGAGTTGATCATGAGACTCCTTGAGACTAGCATGAATACCCTTCAAGGCCTTGTGGGCCTTGTCAAGTATATCAAACTCCTCTTTGAGTCTAGCAAGATCAACCCCGAGTTTGGCCTTCTCGGAATTTAGCACACGAGAAACAATGAGGGCATGATCATAATCTTTCTTTAACTTAGCATGATCAACGTTGTGTGACTCCTCAAGAGCCAAACGAAGACCACACTCTTCCTCAAGAGCATTGGAAAGATCCGAAATCTCGTCGGCATAGTCACGACTATGCCCTTCCATCTTAGAGATGGTGTCTTCGTGAGCCTCGATCATGTCATTGGCCTCACCAAGTTGTTCCAAGAGAGCAACAAAGTGCTTCTTGGATTTTCCCTTGAGTTTGCCCATAAAGGCCTCAAACTCGTTAGCCTCCACATTAGCTTCCTCAAGTTCATTAATGCTATCCATTGGGGAAGGATGATTAATGATGGTAGTTTTGATGTTGGAGGTTACCTTGTTGGTGGCTTTAGCCATGAGGCACTTGGCGGTGATGCTCTCGTTGGGTGAGTCAAAGAGAGACACCCGTGACATTGTTGCAATGGCAACGGAGGCCATGGCAACCGACTCATCATCTTCATCATCGTCATCATCCTCATTATACTCTTCTTGCACAACCAAAGCCTTGGGAGGAGTCTTCTTGGTGAAGTTGTTCTTGTTGGGGAACGACTTGGCCTTGTCCTTTCGGATGAGTTTTCCACCATTGTCTTCCCTCTTCTCATACGGGCATTCCGCAATGAAATGACTCACGTTGCCGCAATTGTAGCAAGTCCTTACACGTTGCTTGCCCCTTGTGCCACTCGAGTTGTTTTTGCTAAAGTTTGGCCTCGAGTTTTTCTTGCTCCAAAATTGCCTTGAAGCAAGTGCCATGTGTTCATGATATGCATACTTCGTATCTTCGGGGTTGCTCTCCTCTTCTTCCTCTTCTTATTCTTCCATGGTGAGCTTGGCCTTCAATGCAAGATTAGGCTTCTTTGCCCATTGAGAACGGAGCACCGCATTGTCGGCGCTCTTGTCCAAAATGTTCATGGCTACAAACTCATCCAACACTTCGCTTGAGGTCAAAGTGTGGAAGTCCGGTCTTTGACGAATGACGGAGGACATGGCCTTGTGGTAGGGCATCATTGCCTTGAGGAATTTGCGCTTGATCCAATTGTCATCCTTGTCCTTGCTCCCGTGATCTCGTAGTGAGACTGCGAGTTTGGTTACTCTCCGATAAAGCTCACGAGGTTCTTCATCTTCCTTCATTGCAAACTCATGGCCTCATCTTGTACCACTTCATAGTTGGAGCGTTGAATGCTTGCGCTTCCCCGGTAGAGAGACACGACACAATGCTATGCATCTTTGGCCAAGGCGAAGGGATGAAGATGAGGTAGGTCTTCGGGTGGAATTGCATCTTGAATGATGAAGAGAGCATTCTCATTGAATTGATTGTCCGCGGCTTCTCGAGGAGTGAAGTTGCTTGGATCATGTGGATAGAAACCTTCTTCGATGATTCTCCAAAGCTTAGTGTTCACATGATTTAAATGACGTTTAAAGCGGTAAACCCAAGAATCAAAGTCCTCATTTTTCACAATCTTAGGGGGAGGACCGGCATGATTCAAATGAGTGAAAGGAACCGGTCCACCATAAACAAGTGGTGGTTCCACATGGGCAAAGATGCGGGTGCCATTCTTGCCACTAGAAGAAGGAGCCTTTTCACTACTAGCTTCCCCCTTGTCGGGGATAGCATTCGTCACCTTGTTGGCGGGATCACCCACTTTCAACGGTGCGGTGGATAGTTTAAGCCCCTCAAGAAATTTAATAAACATGCTTTCAACTTCGGTCGTCATGGAGGTTTTCAATGTCTCCAAGGCCACATTGAACTCCTCACGAGAGACCGAAGTTCCCCCATCTCCCGTAGACGAGATCGGATTCACACCGGAGTGTTCCTCCACACCGTCTACGGTATCAACCATACTCTTTGGACGGTAAAGTCCTTAATAAAGAGACGAGGCTCTGATACCAATTGAAAGGATCGATATGGTTGACTAGAGGGGGGTGAATAGGCAACTACCAATTTTTAGCTTTTCTTTACCAAATTAAACTTTGCATCAAAGTAGGTTGTCTAGATGTGCAACTAGGTGAGCAACCTATATGATGCAATAACAACAAGCATACAAGCAAGCAAGGGAAGAAACACTAAAGAGCTTGCACAAGTAAAGGTAAGGTATAACCAAGAGTGGATCCGGTGAAGACGAGGATGTGTTACCGAAGTTCCTTCCTTTTGAGGGGAAGTAAGTCTCCGTTGGAGCGGTGTGGAGGCACAATGCTCCCCAAGAAGCCACTAGGGCCACCGTATTCTCCTCATGCCCTCACACAATGCGAGATGCCATGATTCCACTATTGGTGCCCTTGAAGGCGGCGACCGAACCTTTACAAACAAGGTTGGGGCAATCTCCACAACTTAATCGGAGGCTCCCAACAAGACCACGAAGCTTCACCACAATGGAATATGGTTCTGAGGTGACCTCAACCGTCTAGGGTGCTCAAACACCCAAGAGTAACAAGATCCGCTAGGGATGAGTGGGGGAATCGAAAATCCCTTGGTGGAAGTGTAGATCGGGGCCTTCTCAACCACTCCCGAGCCAATCAACAAGTTTGATTGGCTAGAGAGATAGATCGGGCGAAAATGGAGCTTGGAGTATTTAATGGAGCTTGAGCAATAAATGGAGCTTGGGGGAGGAAGAGGTGGGTGAGAAGGAAGAAGGGGACTCCCTTTTATAGTGGGGGCAACAATCCCGTTGCCCCCCACCAACCAGCCCTGCACAGGGCGGTACTACCGCTGAGAGGGGGCGGTACTACCGCCGGGACAACGGTACTGCCGCGCCAGCCAGCGGTACTGCCGCGCTGAGGAGACCAGTAGGGAACAGACCCAAATGCGGTACTACCGTGGTGGTAGGGAGGTACTACCGCTCCTGGAACGGTACTACCGCCACTACAACCGTGACTAGTGCCGCAAAACCCGACACGAGAAAAAGACCTCTCAAATCGAGGCAGTAGGAGCCAGACTGCCCAGCGGTACTACGGCAGTGGGGTCAAGGGCGGTAGTACCGCTGTGGAGCGGTACTACCGCTTGTGACCCTTCGGCCGTAGTACCGCAGGCAGTGCGGTACTACCACTGGGGCGAGAGAGAGAGAGAGAGAGAGAACAAATCTCTCAAAGATGCTGAGGACAAGGCGGAGGTGCCAGGCCCCCAGCGGTACTACTGCTGTGGAGCCACGGGCGGTACTACCGCTGCGGAGTGGTACTGCCGCTTGTGGCTCCTCAGCGGTACTACCGCTGGGTGCGCGGTAGTACCGCTTTGACCCAGACAGGACAAGGAAGAGAGAGGAGAGATCTCTTCAATGGAAAGGAAATGCTCGGAGGGTGAGAAGCTGATGTGTACGTGATGATTCCACCCATGCAAAACCCCAGCGGACCCCCTCTTGATAGTACGGTGCCCTCTACGCAACTAGTACACCGAGAAAGAAACGAAAGAGCTACACCGTCTTGTAATACACTCCAAGGGGAAGAAGGCGTCTCGTGTCAGGGGAGAATCTGTGAATTATTCAAAGCACAAGATTAGTCCGCAAATATGTTGTCATCAATCACCAAAACTACCTTGAGAGAGATATGCCGTAACACGTCTTTTGTGTTAGCTCCTGGACCCTGGACGGGGCCATTAAGGACAGTATAACTACACCTAATCCCTGCCCTCCCAGCGATTTGGGTTTTCGGCCGTCCATTTTATTGATTTGAGAGTTCCTAGCCGTTAGATTTAATGTGAAAAGCAATCTGTTTCGCAGTGTGGCTAATCTGGCCCAGCTGTCCTGTGGGGTGCTGCTCCACAGGCCGAAACGAACGCTTCTGGTGCATTGGGCCTTCGGCCAGCCGGCAGCCCGTTTGAAGGAGGTAGGCCTACGAGCGACCGGTCCATCCACTCCCGAATCCAGTCCTATTTATCCACTCGCCCAATCCCGATCCGATCGAGCCTGAGGGAACGAGACCGCCGGTCGACCCCAGCGATCGGAGGAGAGGAGCAGTCGATGCGGCCAATTCCATCCATTGAAGACGGGGCGAGGGATGGGATCGAGACCGCATCAATTCTAGTCCGATTTATACACTCGCCCAATCCCGATCGATCCTTCCCAGCGATCGGAGAGGAGCAGCCGGTTCCACCCATTGAAGACGGGGTGAGGGATGGAATGAGTAAAATGCATCACAAGTCCTAAAACTATCATAGGTGTGTCAGTTTAGTCCTATAACTTTCAAACTGCACTTTTGGGTCCTAAAACTATCGGAAGTGTGTCGGTTTAGTCCTATAACTTCGAAACTGCACTTTTGGGTCCTAAAACTATTAGAGGTGTGTCATTTTAGTCCCATAACTTCAAAATTGCAGTTTTGGGTCTCAAAACTATGTATGTTTGTTCATCTGAGGTCCTAATCTTGCATGGCCACCATCCATGGTGCATTTTTTCAAATGAGCCCTTTGTATGTGTTTATGTCCCCCAAAGTGGTACATACGCTTCCACGTTGCAGTGTGTCCTGCAACCCGCATGCCCACCACCTACATGGCCATGAGCTGCACGGTAGCCTCCCTGGGAGGTTTGGCGTGACCGTCGTGGAGACCCCGAGCTAGTCGGCATGAAGGACGACATCCCTCTCCCTCGGCGAGGCCGCCGGGGAGATCCCGAGCCAATTGGGATGGAGTACGCCATCCCACCTCTCTCTCTCTCTCTCTCTCTCTCTCTCTCTGTTTGATGATATCATCGTTGCCCCAACACCCATGCCGTAGAGTTGGCCGTGCAGGTTGTTGTTTGGGCACGAGCATGGACATAGGTGGTGAGCTGTCGGGCGACACAGAGGAGTGCGTAGAAACTGCAAAGCTGGCGCAGAGGTCGTCGAGAGTGACACAACCCTAGTAGTAGCCATAGGTGGGTACCAATTGGATGTTGTGCGACGTGTCGTTCTGCTACTGTTGGGGGAGGGGCTGAGATGACCGGTCTACTCTCCTCGCTGGAGCTCAAACCATCATTCCACTGATGGCCTCTGTACCGTCGCCTCTGAGCATTCTATGCGTGGGAGAAGACGAGCGCGTGAGAATGAGGCGAGACAACGCTCTAGTTTTTTTGTTGCATATTTACCTTTCATAACTTAACCTGGTGGGCCCATTGGGTCGGGTCAACGTGGCTACAATCCAAGCATTTCCAAGTGACTCGTTGGTGGGTCAATGCTAACCATGCAAGCTTAGGACGTAAGAGAAACAAACTTACATAGTTTTGGGACCCACAACTGCTGTTTCAAAGTTATAGGACTAAACTGACACACCTTCGATAGTTTAGGGCCCAAAAGTGCAGTTTCGAAGTTATAGGACTAAACTGACACACCTCTGATAGTTTTAGGACCCAAAAATGCAGTTTCAAAGTTATAGGACTAAACTGATACACCTCCGATAGTTTTAGGACTTATGATGCATTTTACTCGGATGGAATCGAGTCTATCCGGTCGATCCCAGCGACAAAGGAGCGGAATCCGGGTCGGGGCAATCCAATCCAGCGCGTGCCAGATTCAGGATGCATCGCCTGTTTGAAACCGCTCTTCTCTCCTTCAAGCTAGCAATCATGGCCCTCCTCTACTGGAAACTGCTCTGCCCTCCTTGAAGCTCACAATCATGGGGTATTATTCATTCATGGCTAGTAAAGTCACAAACCTTTCTTATGCCCGGTGGTACTATATAATGTTTCCCTCCCTGGCTATGCACCCTACTCCAGCATCTACATTCGAGCTGTGGCACGCCAGGATGGCGGTGGCGGCCCGCGCCTCAGGCTCGCCCACGAAGCGTGACACGAAGGCCTCCTCGCCTCCTCTCCCTTCCTCGCCTCCCCACGGGGCGGCGGCGACGGCGGCAAGGACGGCGTGCTGCGCTCGTCCCCTCCGCTCCACCAGAGGTACCCACGACCTGTCCCCGTCCGCGCCTCCATCACGCTCGAGGACCCCCGGTCGCCATCGGCCCTGGCCTCCTACCGGATCCCGCTCGCCGTCCTCACCTGCCTCCTCCTCGGCACGCTCGTGTCCGCCCCTTCCGCCTGGTCGCACCTCGCGAGTCCTTGTCCCATCGATCTACGTTGCATCTCGTCGGGATCCGTCATGCTTACTGAAATTCGTGGTTTTATTGGACCATAAAACGAGCCTTACCTGTGCGGCAAAGATGGGATTCGGCTCCAGTGCCCCGGGGTAATGTGATGTTGAGCTCAGCGTGCATATAGGGGAATCTTTGTGTGGAAATCAGTTTTAACGTTCGTTTGATTGGCTTGGCTTGGTGTTGTCACCATTCAGGTAAGCAACTCTCTATGGAGAATCCACATCTTGGAAGCCATGTGCCGAGCGCCGCAGCGATGAGATCTCAGGCAAGTTCTGACATTGATCCCTCCGTAGAAACACGATGAAAGATGTTTCATAAATGTGACTATCTTCTCAGTGTATCTTTTTTCCTGTTGTGTCTTCATGTATCTTGAATTCCTGATACTACTGCAAAGCCAATATGTTGCCAGGGTAGTTGAATTTTTTTTCTTAAGACCATAAGTAAATTGAACAGTTGACCTTCTAGACATATTATATTCTACATTTCTTCTTTAATGGCTGCACCTTTTACAATGAACCTTTAAACCAAAGCCGGATACAGAAGCAATCAAAACTGGCCGATGATATCATTTTTCTTTAACAGAAGGGACCTCTAAAGCTGCTGATAGCAAGAGGACGGGCCTCCTGAATCAGCTGATGGTGCATCACATTATCTCGGAGATGCGTACATATCTCCAACATTTTCAGGGTTTTGATCTGAGTTAGACGTGACGAGAAGCAAATTTTGCTGCTCATACATGTGCTAAAGAGCTCTAGGTTTACAGTCAGACTTTGTTTCTCCCTTTGTAATCCCTGAATTTCTGATTGACATTCTGCAATCAGATGTGATCCGTCAAGATGAATAAAATGAAGAGGGCAGTTCCCAAAAAAGAAAAAAAAATGATGGTGCATCGCAGTTGTAAGAGTTCTCCCAGGTAATAGTGATACTCTTGCATGTCTGTGCATGTGTTTTTGGGTTACCTGGGCTATTGGTAAGTTTGGACGTTATTTAATTCGTGCAAGTGTAGCGACACCATTTTCCATGCTAGTTTGTTTTGGTAAGCCTTTTTAATGTATATAAATGGAATTGCTGGTCTGCCACTTCCTTACATATATCTTTCAGCCTGGTTGCTCTTTAACAAAACAAGCAAACAAAAATGGACAACATGATTACAACATATCCCCGCTGCTGCTTGTATGGTAGTATTTAGTATATCATTATTTGGTATTGCAACTAATTTAATCCTTGTTAGGTGTTGTCCGACGAATGTGTGCCCTCCACAAGAAATAGCCAGGTGCATTAGGCTGACATAATTCTTTTTTGTTTCCAAACATGGTGGCTCTTCGGTAGAGGCATTTGAAGATTTCATTTATGCACCATGAAAGCAATCTATTTCTTATTGCCTAGTATCTCATTATTTGTACCGATTAGTTGTATTTACTATATAAATTGTTGTGTATACTATTATACCAAGTCAATTTATATGTGACCTTGCTTTTACCGAGTGTATGTATATATATAAAAGATTTTCTTGGACTACCAACTAATGTATGGTTATGGTACTAAAAAAACTAATGTATGGTTACATTTAAGCAAGTTCAATTATTTCATATGGCCATATATTTATCAAAATTTCTACCATTTCATTGTATAAATAGATGGGCACAGCAACGCGCGTCATCAATGATCTAGTTTAACTTGATTATCTGGAACATAAGACCCAACGTAGGCTCGCTTATTGAGTCAAGCAGGGTTCGGAAAGAAGATCATACATGAACTACTGCATTTTAATTCTCTTATAATAAGAAACCTAGTGAAAAATCCTTTCAGCTGCATTTTCTGTTCACAAGGTTCGTACACATTTTGAGATATATTTGGACTTACAATTGTACCAATATATAAGCTGGGCGGCATAGAAGTTTAGTCAAACTGACTTTATTTAGTCAAATTGACGGTCAAAGTTCACCAAAAAATGCGTACGGTCTTTGTAGCACTATTTTTGAACTGGCTGCGTTCAGCAAAATTGATGCTCATTTCAGGCTTCATCCTTTCTCTAATTAATTTCCTCCGAGTCCTTTAATGATTAGGAATAAAAAATATGAAGTGCCCTGGCGGCAAACCCACGGATATAAATATCAAAACTATGCAACGCAAAAAATACCAATAGCAGACAAGCTCCACAATGTCCTGAAGCACAACGGGAATGCACAAAGTAGCACAGCAGGGCGCCATGTTCTCCTGCAACCAGAAGACCTACCAACCTACCCAACCTAGCAAACTGGCAAAAAGATCTATATAGCCCTTCTATTTCATGAAACTAGGTATTGTGTTATCCAGTCAGGTGCCTCGCTGACCACTTCGAGTACAAAAAGGAAATTACAAAGCCGGAGCAATGATTATTAACAAAGAATTTCTTAGTGTTTACATTATTGTACACACACCATCCTACGGAGATGCCGTGGCTTCTGCACAGTTCAAGATCGTAACCTCAAAGCTGAAGGCATCAAGATGAAGGCAAAAAAAAAGGGCATCATGCTCGTCTCGCCTCGAGAAAAAGCGCGGGCATCAATCGAAAGATTGAAACTGATGCAAAAAAAAGAGTGGTGGCAGCTGGGGCACCACACAAAATAATCCATCTAGTACCTTCCTAGCTATCTCAAGCATGCCTACGCTCCTGCATTGTATAATACACAAAATATTATTGGAGGAATGACCCAACACTGAAAAAAATGTTAGCATCAAAATTCCGAAGGAGTAGCTAGAATGAATAGTATAGCCACACACGAGGATGGCATACAGTCACAAATGGCATATATATCAGATAAAGGTTTCCCTAATACTGTTTCTAGTACTGGTACTGTTGAATAATTGCTGGGCTCATGTGATCATTTATGTTCCAGGCTGCTGTTCTGATAATAATTTCAAAGGCAAGTGCTTCATAGGAACAAAGGCATTGATTGTACTCCCTCCGTCCCATAATATAAGATCGTTTTGCAAGCTTATCTTGCGAAACGATATTATATTATGGGACGGGGGAGCAGTAAATTAAGACAAATCGCAAATATAAGAAGCATATTAAACATTACTCCCTCCATTCCCAAAAGTAAGGCGTATGTTGCTTCGTTACAACGTTATATAACATGAAATTTGTGTCACTTGATTCGTATTTGGAAGTACTTTGTTATGATAGTGATTTTGTATCACATAAATCAAATATTAAAAGAGTAATTGTTGGTCAAAGTCTTGTCTTAACAAAACGAAATATGCCTTATTCATCAGAACGGAGGGAGTAGATAATATTGAGAATCAGCCAAATACATACTTGTCTGTATGGACCCTTTGCCTAATCCTCTGCCAGAATCAGCTTGTGCCAAATGAGGTGCAATGAGGGCATCCAATTTGACAACCCAGAGTGCAACTGCAGACGTCGTTTGTGGCATCGTTTGAAAGTATACAGTAATGTCATCCACATATGAACTAAAGCTTACTGCTGATGAGCGTTGGTACAACCAATCCTCATCAATTGCCCCAACAAAATCAACAAGAACCTGCAGGGAAGAAACATGGCAAAACAAAAGACAGTGCATACTGTATAAATTACCTGAAACTGAATGAATGTTCTGATATTACAATGTAAACAGGAAAAAGATACTGACCTGCAAAAGCTCTGGTAATGATGATGTCCGTCGCAGCCGCTTAACCCACAGGTTGTGTGAAGACTTCATCCACAAACCAGTGAAAGCTGCCGTAGGCATGCGTGCCTACATCAGCACACACAAAATGAGGACAAAATATGATTAAGAAGCTGCTATGAAATACATATGCTATTTGTGATCAAACAAGTGAATGGCGATCCAATACAGCAACATAACTCAACTTTGAGTCACCATGTATCATAGTTTCTTAACGAAGTAGATCCCAGACACTAAACTCTGCGTAGAACAACCATTTTCTAGTACTCACCTCAATAGCATGAATGGCTGCTTTAAGTGCCTGTAGCTGCGAAGGAAGAACTTTATGATTTGGCACATCGTACAAATCCTCAGGCTCCCTGCATGTTGCCACATGTATAGCATATCTTTCTTCAAGATCAAAACCAACCTCAAAAGTAGAGTGGCATATTCTGCAATGTTTTTCATCTCTCCAATACAGATCATGACAATTTTCACAATGAACGAGTGATTCTTTAAATGATCTCTTGCCACACTTAACAGCAGTAAGGGAAGAATAGAAAGAAGTCCAGATCCATTTATCTAACGCTTGCAACCTTTCCCACTTCAACATCTTCTCATCACTTCTCCTCCCAACTCCAATTCCTATTGCAGATGATGCATTTTGAAGATTACCAGCTAGATATGTTGGAACAGAAGCACTGTCAATGTCTGATAGGGGTGAAGCTCCATCTCCACTACTTGGCTTGGGTGAATATCTGTTTCCACTGCTTGTCTCGGAACGAGAAGAATCAGATGATGCTGTGAGCGCAACTACACACCCATCTTCCAAGTGTTTTTTCATGCCTTCAAAAAGACATGATTGCCTCTTTTTCATTGATGCAAGAAGATGAGCTTCCCTGGTGCCTCTGATGTCTAGGACAGACAACAGCGACAGTAAATCCTGCAATGCAAACAAAAAAAGAGCCGGTAACTTTATTTGTGGAAGTTTAACCTCAAGTGATTAAATAAGAGGCAAATTTAGATGCTACGCAAATTAAGCAGGTGGGCAACCTGTGGTGAATCTATCACTTCCCAGTGACCATCTTCTGAGGACTCAAAGTAAACCCTACGGTGCCCTGGATCATCTGCTCTACAAGGGCCAAGGAAGAGCCAGTAATTGTTATATCTGCGATCTGATCCTAAGAGAACAATTTGTGGCTGATGTGCAAATCCTGTGGGTGATTCGTTAGCTCCAGAGTCGGCAATGTAATCCTGACTCCTCAGGCTTCCTGACTGTCCTTGCATGGAAGAATCAAAACTGTGCGAGCTTCCTGGTCTATTTAAGTACTCGTCACTAGATTGATAAATGGTTCTTGTACACTTCTTTATCTTCCCACCTGAGGCATGCGACTGTGCTCTCTGTATGTTAGACAGGACACTTTGTGGTTCCTATGAAAGGTAGAAAACAATAATATAAGATTCTGCAGCTTTCCAACAGGGCATACAAATAGAGAATAGAACATTTGTATGAAGGCTGAGCTTTAATTTGGAACGTGAACACAACAAAATTATCCAAGATTAAGTTTCCCAACAACTGAGAATGGCACTGGCTATTGTATGTATTTTCACTTCGAATACTTCAAATGAGTTATACGGTAACCTAAGGCAGGCACTATCCACTTAACATATCCTAATGAAAGTAGTATCTACTTAAAATGTCCATTTCTCCTAATTCTGCCTAAGCCGTAAGGAGACACAATCATAGTGTAGTTAGGAACTTAGGATAATCAATTATAAGTGCGATCATTTATGTTAGTTGTGGAGAACTGAATAAAGCACATCAACAAAAGAAGAAAATTCAGTGGAGGTAAATTTGCATAAATGGTTCATGGGTGGATGATTTAAAAGAAAAAACTGAAATAATGCCATAATCTTCTAAAGAATGAGACCTTGCTCTCTTATCTCATCTGATCACTTCTAAGAACATCCAAACTATTTATGTAGTTACATTACCAAGACAGAGCACTATAGTCAGCCAGAAAACGTCATACAGGGCAACATTAACAATAATGAAAAAAGAATAATGATCCTTTTAAGTCCTGGATGGTCATTTTGCAAGTTCAGTACTCCCTCCGATCCACATAATAAGCGTCGCAGTTTTGAACTAAGGTTGAACTAACCTCAGCTCAAAACTGCTACACTTATTTTGGGTCGGAGGGAGTAAGGTTTAAGCAATGATGCCTTGAACAAAGATGAGATGTTGCAATTGAAATATACCAGAAAAGAGTGAAGGTTACCTCAAGCCTTGGAACAGAACCAGCACCAGAAACAACATCTATCAAAGCAACCAAGCAATCCAGCTTCTCATCGATGCTTAGGTCTGAGTACTCGCCTTCCATCAACCCCAGTAGCCATCGTTCTCCGGAATAACTTTCATCAATTTCACTGCATTTATTCATATTTTTATGTACGTTTTTCTGTCTCCACCTGATAATTCTACTTTCATGCTCAGGATAACTCTCTTGTGGACCATCAGATTCATCACCACTGCTGCTAGCATCCCCATCATCATCAACAGTTCCAGAATCCTCGGTATCTGATCTAGAATCTTCTTTTCCTTTAATCCGAGGATCAACACGGAGACGATATGCAGAAGGCGCAATCTTCTCAAACAATGTGATGTCACTAGAGAGAGTGGAGAAAATAAGCTGCTCTACTTCTGATGCGCCAGAGAGATTAAGACCAATAATCTGAAGAGAACAATCAAGTAAATGCCACGGAGATACTCAACCAAAAGTATATACAGAAGGCCAGCTATCATCAATATGAACAGTTTATTTCTGATACTACCTGTGGTGATTTGGCAAGTTCAGCAACCTTTAACCCACCGCTTCCTTTCTTAGACAATAGTGCAAACAATTCACCTTTCAGTGTACGAGGACGTAACCCATACTTAACCATTTGATTTTTCTCCTATAATTGAATAGAAGGATATACGTTACTTTGAAACATAATATAAGTACTTGTAGGGGGAATCTATTGCTACAGCATATATACAAATATTGGTAGCTGTAACCAGAAAGGCATGCACACCCACATACAAGTATTAGATCTAGAATAGTGAGGTGTCTCATTAAGTACCTTGTTAAAGAAATTCCGATTCAGCATATGATGATCTGAACCAAAACCTGAAGCAACCAGAACCTGGCGTAGTATTTCAACCCAAGTAAGAGAATTCAGGGATTTGATCCAAAAATTCACATCGAATTCTTGTTCTCTAACCTGAAAGAGAAACATAGAGGCAAACCATTTAGCTATTTCATTTTTCAGATAAGTTCTTCAAACAGGAAGCAGGTATGCAGGATGACAGTTCTCTTATCCATCCATTCAAGACATTCACCCTAATGAAGCAGCATCAAGTAGTCTGAACTCTATCTAGTTACCTCCCGTCGAATCTATAAGAAAAGAAAGCAAGACAATTACTTGCTCAGTGAAACTCGGACTCTGGTCCGCATTCTATGGGTAGTACTCCCTCCGTTTTTATTTACTCTGCATATTAGATTTGACTGAAGTCAAACTTCATAAAGTTTGACCAAGTTTACAGAAAACAATATAAACATTTACCATAACAAATCTAGATGATGTGAAAGTACATTCAATAATGAATCTAATGGTATTGATTTGTCATTGTATATGTTAATACTTTTGTTTATAAACTTTGTCAAAGTTTACAAAGCTTGACTTTGACCAAAGCTAATACATGGACTAAGTAAAAACGGAGTATGACAAGACGAACACCTCAACTGAAACAGAAGTTTGGTGCTGCAATTGACAAAGTCATGGAACTAAATAAATGTAAATATGAGAAGAATAGCATAGTCAGTTTCTTCACAGAAAGTAGTATGATTTATCAGACCATATAGAAAGATAAGGATCATGTTGATGTCACACTTATTGGCTATTGCACGATCACTGTTACTCAATGTAATGAATTACGATGAACACAAGTCAGTAGCCACGTGCTACTAGAAAACAAAGCCGATCCATCCTACGCTGTCATTCATTAAACCCTGTAGGACCATATTGTTCTTCAAGGAAATCATTAACTTGATATCCAGAGTAGACTGGAACAGGAGCATAACAAAAAAAAAGTGCATGGTAATGGAACCGCTCGACAAATTGCTCAACTCCAGCACTAGTCTAAGACCATATACTTTGACTTCTGAATGCAGCATTATATTCGAACTATAAACTTAACACAATGTGCAACAAACTCGCCAATACTTCTGCTAACATAAATAAATATACCCAACAAGGTACAATCAGACTGACAAAAACTAATAAAATGAACCTACTACTAGGTTCTCCACTCATTCAAAATTCAGCTGTGAACTGTCTGACAATGCTGAAATGACGCCATAGCACAATAGCTCTAGAATAAGCACAATGTAATTCTATCTTTGAAATGAACTAAAGTGTACAGCACATTTCAAAACTCACAAAGTTCAGAAAGCTTGAGAATCTGCTATCTTTAGACGATCTTGGTACAAACACACTGCCGCTGCCCCTTTCTGTGTTTAACATAAGTAGCTTGAGAAGACTGACATGTACTTTCCCCAACAACAAGGAGTCCTGGAGGTCACATTTGCACAGTAAGAAAACAATACAGAAAATTATACCAATTTCAGGGAGATTTAACAAAAATTTCACCTTGTCATGGAATGCTTGTGCAAACTCATCAAACGTAAAGGGATGAACATCCATACTACCAAAATGTGTGTAGACAAACCGGACAACCTGCCAAGAATATTTTCGAATTAACAGATGCTGGCCACAGTTTCAACATGAAAACTGGTTGAGGAAAGGTGGGCGCACTAAAATCTACGAGCACGGCAGTAACACAAACAATAAGTGAAGGAAGAAAGAATTTTTCAGTTAACCATGTACATATGGGCTATTGAGATTTTTAACAACATGCTTAGGCCATTAATGTTCCAAACAAAATAACCAAATATATTATAGGAGACATGTCTAATATTCCTGCTGTCCAGATGCAACTAAATCCGGTAAACTACTGGTTGGATTCATGAACAAAATTGGTACCAGTATGAAAAGATTATTGAAGCCAGTCTTGTTCCACTACCAGCACAAGACATGTATGATCATTCACTATACAGTAAATTCCATAAGTTAATAGAATATAGAAGTTGGACAGACTGATCATGAGCTTTTTTTCATTTCATCTAAGGTAAATTCCATTAATGATGATAATACTACTCATGTATTCTCAAAGTAATGTGTTGCATTTAACCTGGAAGAGCTTTTTCACCATTTCAGGTGATGACTCCCAAGGTTTTGTGGGAAATGGCTGTTTCATCCTGACACTTGTTGGAGGAAACCTGGCAAGTAAATCTGCAAGAGAAGCACTAATGCTTAAGTAAATTGGCTTATATTGGAAAAAAATGAGAACAAAGAGGTAGAAGATGATATTGCAAACCTTTACAAAGGGGGCAGCCATGTCTCCCAGTTGAAGAAATATGAGCTGAACATCTTAACGGATTAGGACCTGCTTGTAGCTCACTGAGCTCAAGCTCCTCATCATCAACTAAAGTAGCATGTTCAGTTCGTAGTTCTGAGGATTCTGATTCATCAACTGAAAGATGGCACTCCACTAGAGGATGCTCCTTCAAATCAGTAACTCTGCCACATGTCACCTAAAATAGCGAGAAATCACCATTAGTGTACTACACAAAAGGCAGATTAAGTTTCATTTAACCAGATTAAAAAGGTCAAATTGCAACAGCAAAAAATGCTTTCCTTCTAAATGACCGCCAGTTAATAACTTTACAGGTCTAGATTCGCATTCTAGAGGACTAAAAGTTAGCTCATTATCTCCATATGTGGATTTCTCCAAGTAATAAAGCTTACCTTTCTTTTACTCGGTGCAGGTCTACTCTTTTTGTTTACTTTCTTCCGTGGCAAAGTTTGTTTCTGCACATAAGGTTAAAAGGAGGAAATTCTGAGTTGCTAATTCAGAATATACAACTACTAAAGTTTCAAATAACATAGGCTGTATCAGACCAAATTAAATAAGCAACTTTACTTGGGCAAGCTTTCCACCAAAATCTTCGAATGGTCTCAATGACCTCAAGCAACCACTTTCATCAATGAAACTGGAGCAATCTTGAATTTCTGCAGTTTGGGAATACATTGCATGCCACACTGTCATTAAACCTTTGCCCTTTCCATGCTTCCTCACAGGATCATTGTTCTCAAATGGCAAAGTGGATCTCTGAGCAGTAGGCGACATGATCTGCAGATGAACATTTTTTTAGAAAGGTGGGCACCTGACGTTACAGGTCTCAATATAACAAATGGAAACAAATTAACATGGATTACAATTACAAAAAGGCACAATAAGCACAAAAGGTCAGTTTAGCTAACAGCATCTTCATCTCAGGCACTAAAATAATTTGTCAATCAGCAACTGACAAAATAACACAAGAATTTTAAGAAACAAATACGGTGGATCTCTAATCTTACATCTAACCGAATAAAAATGAACATTAGAGTGCCTTCAGAAAGATTGTTACGGCAAATAGCTGAATAAAAGTGATACTAAGGCAGGGACTGTAAATCTTTTATACCAATTCAAATGTGGGGGGCATCGCCCACAAAATACATGGGATTTAGTGTTGTATATCCTGGCCCAAAAGTTTCCAGAATCCATTGTTCTAATTACAAAAAAGAGGCCTGATAATAAAATAAAGATAATGCTGGATCAGAACCAGCAGTTCAGCAAAGAAGATGACAGTAGCTCATGATTGTACACTACAAAGTATGGATACGGCAGAAACTGCCGAAATGCCGTCCTAGTACAGGGGGATACGGGGACCCGCGCGGATACACCGGGATACACGTATCCTGCAGTATCCCATCTTTTCCAAATTAAAAAGGGGGAAAGAAATCGGATACATCAGATACGGTGTGGACACGGTGGGGACTCGGGATCCAGCTCGCAACCGCAGCCTAGGCTGGAGGCTGCTGCTGCCTGGACTCGCCTCTCTTGGTCGCCGGCTCGACGCCGCTGTTTCCCCCAAGCCCAGCTCTTCCCCAGACGAAGAACATCCGTCCAGCAGAGAGGAAGATAGCAAGGCGTTCAACGACAAGGAAGAAGGACTGGGCGGGGAGAAAGATGGGGACTACAACCAGCAGCGAGGAAGAAGATATAAGCGGCGGCTCAGTCTTTTCTTCTGCTCTCTGCAGCTCTCAGGCGGCTGGAGGAAACAAGAAGAGAACGGCTAGAGGAGCTGACTAGTCTAGGGTTTCAGGAACTGGACCATATATGGGCTCTGAGTGGAGAGCTACATGGGCCTGAGTGGAGGGTTCGTATGGACTATGGGCTGCCCCAAAGTCTTTTATCAATAGAAATGAGGCAACATATATCCAGTAATTCCTTGACAAAAAACATATATCCAGTACAAAATCTCTGATCTAAAAATTATCATTAAATTTTTATTACATGCTATTTTTTCTGTATATTTATATACCCTGCCGTATCCCCGAATGGTTGTTTTTTGAAAAATGCCGTATCCCGTGTCCATGTATGCGTATCCCCGTCTTTCCGTCCCCGTGTCCGTGCTTTTTAGATTGTACACACATGATGGCACCAAATGGTATGGCAACAACCAGTAAACAATAATTAACACGGAAAAAAAAAGTATGTGCTAGAAGCGACAATGAAAATGTGTACTTAGCCTGAATAGTGAGTTAGTGACTATGCTTTCCTAAAAGGCTCTGGTACAGAAAACCAAAAATTATGCTTGACCATACTGACTATCAGCACCAGTCGTCATTAGCCACACACAGTGAGACGAGGCACGGCACCAACAGGAAACAAAAGCTGTGCTAGAAATGAAAATGAAAACACTTGAGCAGCCTAAGCAATACCTTTCTCTTCTTCAAAACGCTTTGATCCTGGTAGGAATGATGTCCTGTGGTATCTGCAACTATTAAAAACAGCATCAATCAATTCAACATGATATTGTGAGGGTATTAACCACATCTACAGAATGCAATTCGAACATGAAGTATGCAAAATATGTTAGCAGCATTAGTGTTGGAAAGGATCAAATGGGGATTGAAGGTGCTTTCAGATCCTGCTAATTCTACTTTCCTTGTTTACCCAGAAGTCTAGTTTAGTGCCATTACAAAGCAACCACAACTTGAAGCACAAATGAATAGGACGAACACAATCAAGCACAAGATGCTCGATACAATCTCCGTATTACAAATGAGTGAAGCCCAACGAAAAGGTTGGGACTTCCATAGCATGCTAACTCGTTAACACAATTAGTATTGTTTTGAGATGGACACAAGAATGAGGGAATGCATGGCCGAAAGAGAAGGATGAAACTTACATGGCATGGTAAATAAACAATTACAGTAAATGGCAGTGTTTTGAGATGGAACATAAGAAGTGTTACACCTACCAAACAAAAAATGAGACAATTACCAGAGTTGTTAATAGAACTGTGTGGTTGATTAAGCTTAATTAGGTCTTTTGCATGGTTTAACCTATTGGGACACATAGATAGAAAGATATGTCTATGATGATAAATGACTTTCTCAGTAAACTTTAGTGCTACTAGAGACAGACCCCTGACATGGACATGTGCCCTTTCAGGAAGGGGATCGAAATCACCCCCAAGAGATGGACCATCCTTGCGGAAGACTTTCCTCAGAATATAATCCTTCGGAAACAGGACTTGTGATCGAAGTGTGTGTTTCTCTCCTACAAGGCTCATACTCCTACCAAGAGTAATGTCATCCTCGGGCTGCAAACCCGCAATACCTTGCATTGGAGATTGGCTTGAATTGGAAGACCTGCTGCTGCTACATCTAGGCCAATTTGATCTTGCACTAGCTTGTGTTTCCACATGAACCTCTGCAGCTTCCATGTGTCTCCTCTCTTTCCGCCTCCGCTCTTTGAACCATATTCTGACCTGGTTGTAAGTCAAACCAACAGATGCCGCATACTCTGTCAGATCCTCCGGCTTCGGATATTGTACCTCTGGATCGAGAAATTTTTAGCCACAGCACAAAAAGTTGAACAACAAAAAATAAGACATGACAGCAGGAAAGGAGCTTGAAACACTAGCACATGCCTACCAGAATAAAAGCTCTCCAACATCTGGATTTGCAGGGGAGATTTCTTTGTCCCTGCATTATCACTCTTGGCTAGAAATCCTTTGGCCATCATCTGGAGAAAACCATAATCAGGTCTCAGCTCACAAAGCAGGCGAGTGACAGTAAACACCCTGTTACAAAACACTAAAAGGCCAGGGAAATGGTAGCTTCACGAATCTCAATTTGTGTTCAAGAGCTTAAATGCTGAGAACAGTCACAACACAACTGGGCAGCAAGTAAGCACAAAATTACATACTGGACCTGGTGCAGCTAGAGCAGACGCTTGCTACAAAATTAGGACTCAAGCGGCAAATTTCTACAAGCAACGACTGAATCGGCCAGTATCGCAGGCCTGGTCAGGAGGCCCTCCTAGCTTAATTATCCATCGAGTTAATGCCGCCTACTCCTGACAAGAGAAATTCGAGCCCAGGTTCTAGTTGCTAGGGGGATTTCCTTGCTAGGAGGGAGGGGGGGGGGGGGGGGGGGGGGGGGGGGGGGGGGGGGGGGGCGGATTTAGAGCCAGAAATTGCGGAGGCCGGTGAGTTGGGTTTAACTCAATCAGTGGATGGAAACGAGCTCATACCTCAAACCCCAATTGCCAGAGCCCGCGGACGGGGCGGAGGCAGCGAAGTCCCGACGAGGAGGCACGGGGACGGCGATGGAGGCGACGCGCATGAGAGGCGGGGGGCGGGCGACGGCACGGCGGCGGGCGTGCGCCACGGGCGGCGAGGGGAGGCGGTGTCCTGCTGGGTGGCCGGCGGGCGCGGGGTTCTAGGCGGCGGCCATGGATGAGGAGGCGGCGAGGTGTGTTGCTGGGGGGGTGGGAGGTGGGCGCGGGGATGGGGGTGGGGTTCAGCGGCGGTGATCCGGCTCCGGGGTGGGGGCGCGGGGAATGGAGGCGGCGGGAGGGAGAGGGGAGCGACGCCCAAAACCCTTACCGACGA
The DNA here is from genome assembly GCF_003073215.2 of Triticum urartu. Classification (NCBI taxonomy): domain Eukaryota; kingdom Viridiplantae; phylum Streptophyta; class Magnoliopsida; order Poales; family Poaceae; genus Triticum; species Triticum urartu. The sequence continues at coordinate 74,217,461 of NC_053024.1, read as the reverse complement.
GTGGGCCGCCGTTTTTCCTTAAACCCTTGGTGAAGGGGAATGGTCGAATGGATTAGTTAGGAGAAATATCTGCGGTGTGCTCTTCTTCCACGTCGGCCCCTGGAGGTTGTCTGGTTCTCCAAATAGCCCTCCCCTCAACAACTTTGTAGGGTTCACTTCATTCCTCCTTTCTCGAGAAGGAGATTCTTTTTTCTTTTGAAAGGAGATTGGCACGGTGGTTTGCTTTATACACTAAACTTACAAGGCAGTTCTAAAACATTTTTTTACAAACACAATGTAGATGAAGACGCTCACATACACTCATTTCTACAAGCACACGCATGTACATCACATCCTATCGTTTACGAGCACCTTGGAGTAGGAGTGTTTTCTGATTCCGCCGGCGTGTGGTGAGAGCCTAAAAACTTTTCTTGTAACTAATTCCTCCTTCTATAAAACATAGGTACACTCTTGGCATATCCTCGAAAAAAAAGTCACCAAAGAAGTCTCGCCATTTGAAATGCTAGTAGACAGTAAAAGCCTGGCCACCAAAATTACCCACCATAGGATGGCGCGAATTACACTAGAGCGAGTATTAGTGAGGCTTTCCCCTTCCCCTCATCAACAACATGTAATCACTACAGCATCACCGCCATATAAAACGAGTGAAGGGGCAATGAATACACAAATGTTGAACTGACTCACCCTAATCACACAAGCAACATTTATTGCTTTGTGTCTAATTATGCTTAGTCAGGTTATCCTTCAAGGTAAATCCCTTACAAAGATGTCGCACAAACATCTTCATTTCTTATTGATATTTTAGTTTTCAAATAACATTGTTGGTTGAGTTGGGTTAGAATGTACTCCCTCTGGTCCTTTTTAGTTCGCATATAAGATTTAACTGAAGTCAAGCCTCATAAAGTTTGACCAACTTTATAGAAAAAAGTACCAACATTCATAATCTGAAATCAATATCAATAGATGTGTCATGACTTAAAGTTTCATATTGTATAACTTTAGCATGGCAGATGTTGATATTTTTTCATATAAATACGGTCAAACTTTGTGAAGTTTGACTTTAGAGAATTCTAATATGCAGAGTAAAAAGGACCGGAGGGAGTATGGATCTTTTGGTTTCCAAATAAACCTTGCCGGTTAGAGTTGGACTATAAGGTGATTTTGTGTCAGGACTTGGGAGAAATATTTCATGTTTTTTTCTTGTGCACTAGTCCCTCTAGCTTGGTTTTTTTTAATAACCCTATGTTCAACACGTTTACAGTTTACCCAGGGCATGCAATTAAGAAAAAACAACACCCCCGCAAGATTTGCAATCTACATATACAAGCACGAGCCCGTGAAGGTTAGCGTACAAGTATACCAAAAAGTCAACCTAATGCACTTTTGTTCATTCATATAATACTGGCTTCAAAATGACTTGTATGCGGGATTCAAGGGATGCCCGCTTTCATCCTTATATGTATGTGCTAGTATGTCTACATGAAACAGTGCATGATCACCATCCATACATGGCTCTGCTTATAGAAAAATATATGCATATTAGGTCACACTCATCCATACATGGATTTACTTTCATTGCAATGCAAGTTAACCACTTGTTCGTTTCCAAGGTTGGCATATTCATCAACAGGTGAACACTAAGTGCAATAGAGCATTATAGGTGGCATTGGACTGGATTGCCATCCACCCTTCTTGACACGGGTTGCTGCAAACAGGTAAGAAAAATGTGTGTTCAGAATTTCAACTTACTCAAATAAAAACAAGCAATGGTTGAAAAATATGGAGCATTCAAATGCAAGAACACATTAGCAAGTGGATACTAAAATTGTGATACAAACATTTTTCTTGTGCCAAAAAACACCAAACTGCATCGCTAAGAGATACAAAGGTGCACACGCACTAGAGAGCGTTAAAAAATACATGAAGAAGTGGAGTCATATCATGATCAGTACCTCAAACGGGTAATTAGAATTACAAGGAATAGCTTGTTCAGCTATCATCGAATTCAACATCCCTGAGGTAAGAAGAAAGCAAAAAAATCCTTCAAGCTCAGAATGATATCAGGGAGCTCTTTAAGGCATTTTAGAACTCCTGGTTCAAACTTTAAACTCCCGGGCACCGACGGTGTAGTTGGAGAGGAACTGGATAATTGTAAAGGGAAGCTCAACATGAAGAAGGAAGGTAAAACATATCGTGCTCATGGCTCTGAAGATCCTCTCTTTTATCCCTTCCTTGAGGTCACACTAGTAGATTTCACAATAAAACAACGATATGTATGCGTCGTTTCAGCGGGTCATAAAATTCTTAAAAGGAAGAACAACCAATGTCTCGGAAGGATGTGTTGGAAATATGAGCAATTTACCATATGATTTTATTAACAGAAATGGTTGATAAAACATGACTATTATAGTAGGGATGAAACTAGTCATGTAATCTAGCAGAGTGAAGGCAAATAGCATCTGCACATGTGAACTAGAACAGAACATATGTAGAACAGAGGCTAGAACAAGAAAAGCTAGAGGAAGAAACTTAGGCAAGATCTTAAACAGAGAGAACACGAAGACATATGGAGCAACGGCAGAAGCACCAGTCTTGGGGCGGTGTCCTCGCCAGCCATGTCGTCGAAGAGGTTGTCGACATCGGGGAAAAAGTCGTCTTTGGGGAAGTGGTTGTCGGTATTCGGAGCGTCCGTGATGAACCGGTCAGTAGTTGCACAAAGCGCTCCCCAAAAACCTTATTAGCCTTCTCCCGTACAGGACTCAAAGAGGTGGGGTTTCAGAGGCCTACTGTCTCGACCTACGGTGCACGCTGCAAGCCGGGGTGTGGAAGATCGTAACAGTAGCTCAGTGCTCGGGTACTCGGTGGCGAGAGGAAGATGATGTTCTGATTGAAGGAAATATGCCCTAGAGGCAATAATAAAGTTATTATTTATTTCCTTATTTCATGATAAATGTTTATTATTCATGCTAGAATTGTATTAACCGGAAACATAATACATGTGTGAATACATAGACAAACAGAGTGTCACTAGTATGCCTCTACTTGACTAGCTCGTTGATCAAAGATGGTTAAGTTTCCTAACCATAGACATGAGTTGTCATTTGATTAACAGGATCACATCATTAGGAGAATGATGTGATTGACTTGACCCATTCCGTTAGCTTAGCACTTGATCGTTTAGTTTGTTGCGATTGCTTTCTTCATCACTTATACATGTTCCTATGACTATGAGATTATGCAACTCCCGTTTACCGGATGAACACTTTGTGTGCCACCAAACGTCACAACATAACTGGGTGATTATAAAGGTGCTCTACAGGTGTCTCCAAAGGTACTTGTTGGGCTGGCGTATTTCGAGATTAGGATTTGTCACTCCGATTGTCGGAGAGGTATCTCTGGGCCCACTCGGTAATGCACATCACTATAAGCCTTGCAAGCATTGCAACTAATGAGTTAGTTGCGGGATGATGTATTACGGAACGAGTAAAGAGACTTGCCGGTAACGAGATTGAACTAGGTATTGAGATACCGACGATCGAATCTCGGGCAAGTAACATACCGATGACAAAGGGAACAACGTATGTTGTTATGCGGTCTGACCGATAAAGATCTTCGTAGAATATGTAGGAGCCAATATGGGCATCCAGGTCCCGCTATTGGTTATTGACCAGAGAGGTGTCTTGGTCATGTCTACATAGTTCTCGAACCCGTAGGGTCCGCACGCTTAACGTTCGTTGACGATATAGTACTGTATGAGTTATGTATGTTGATGACCGAATGTTGTTCGGAGTCCGGGATGAGATCACGGACATGACGAGGAACTCCAGAATGGTCCGGAGATAAAGTTTGATATATGGGATAATAGTGTTTGATCACCGGAAGGGTTCCGGAATTCACCGGAAGGGGTTCCGGATGTTTCCCGAAATGTTTGGGTACGAGAACACTTTATTTGGGCCAAAGGGGAAAGCCCAGAAGGTTTTTGGAAAGCACAAAAGGAAGTTTTGCGGAGTCCAGGGGCCAGACGCCAGGGTCCCTGGCGTCTGGGTCCAGATGCCGGGAACCCTGGCGTCTGGCCCTGGAGTCCGAGAAGGACTCTTGCCTTTCGGGTGAAACCGACTTTGTGGAGGCTTTTACTCCAAGTTTCGACCCCAAGGCTCAACATATAAATAGAGGGGTAGGGCTAGCACCCAAGACACATCAAGAAACACCAAGCCGTGTGCCGGCAACCCCGTCCCCTCTAGTTTATCCTCCGTCATAGTTTTCGTAGTGCTTAGGCGAAGCCCTGCGGAGATTGTTCTTCACCAACAACGTCACCACGCCGTCGTGCTGCCGGAACTCATCTACTACTTCGCCCCTCTTGCTGGATCGAGAAGGCGAGGACGTCACCGAGCCGAACGTGTGCAGTACTCGGAGGTACCGTGCTTTCGGTACTTGGATCGGTCGGACGTGAAGACGTACGACTACATCAACCGCGTTGATATAACGCTTCCGCGAACGGTCTACGAGGGTACTTAGACAACACTCTCCCCTCTCGTTGCTATGCATCTCCATGATCCTGCGTGTGCGTAGGAATTTTTTTGAAATTACTACATTCCCCAACACTGATGTGTCTCTCTGGAGAGGAGCGGCCTCTCTTTTATATGCACGGGAGAAGGAGGCGAACTAGCTGCGACGGAAGGTGAAACAAAAGAAGAAGATGAAGCGAATAACCTACAGCCGAAGAGACCGTTCATATAACCGTCTTGCATGGCAAAAATTTAGACATCGGCTCGGCTAATTCCCGCAACCCGCGCGCGTCGTAGCAAGGTGAGGCAGGCGACGGAGGAGGAGCGTGCGTGAATGTCCCTCTTATTCTCATGCTCATACATGTGGGGAAACAACCTCCCTTATAAAGAGGTTCAATTCCTACCAAACTAGCAACGTGGGACTAAACTTTGGTAGCACCCCTTGCCTTGCACGAATGGGCTAAGTGGGCCTCTAGGATTTATTAGGAATTTATGAAATTACTATTGGCCTGTCCCAAATTAGACTAAATTCTAGCAGGATGAGCATCGAAAGACCTCATCAGAACAAAGGTACCATTGCTCACATAATTTCCAATGTAGATAACACCAATAAACTCAGCCTCTTAAAAGGATAAGTGTGCTTGTCCTCCCGCGTATTGAAACGTCCACTGCCAACAACAAAAATAAGTCACAAAATAACCAAGGTGTCTGCATAACCACATAACGAGTGACAAAAATAGCAACCATCTCCTCGGTGATCAGGGGCATCGTGAAACAAACCAAGTAGCCAATGAAAGGGTTGAGGATGCATGTCACACGAGGCAACTTCATGTCCATGAAGATGAAGGAGCCACCTTGTGTGGTAGCGACAACATAGTAGTTGTGTAGCAATAGATGTCCTTGTGGAGGGCGCAACATATGGTGATGTTCACCAAAAAGTGCATAAATGTGTTAAAATTAGTTGACCTCGTTGATCATGATACACTATTTTGGGAAGAAACTAAGATCTGGCTTATTCTTGGGGTAGTCAGTAACATGGTACTAGGTGTTGCACAGGAAGCAGAGGTCCATGTAATAGCGGAGACAGTTGGCGAGATGGTTCATGAGATCATACGAGAGCAAAGACCGGCCTGCAGATTCCGCCATGATGACCCGAAGGTTTCACAACAGATAGAACACACAAGAACTTGATTATACTTTGCCCTTTCGTTGGTGTTGGAAATATGCCCTAGAGGCAATAATAAAATGGTTATTATTATATTTCCTTGTTCATGGTAATTGTCTATTGTTCATGCTATAATTGTGTTATCCGGAAATCGTAATACATGTGTGAATACATAGACCACAACATGTCCCTAGTGAGCCTCTAGTTAACTAGCTCGTTGATCAATAGATAGTCATGGTTTCCTGAATATGGACATTGGATGTCATTGATAACGGGATCACATCATTAGGAGAATGATGTGATGGACAAGACCCAATCCTAAGCATGGCACAAGATCGCGTAGTTCGTTTGCTAGAGCTTTTCCAATGTCAAGTATCATTTCCTTAGACCATGAGATCGTGTAACTCCCGGATGCCGTAGGAGTGCTTTGGGTGTACCAAACGTCACAACGTAACTGGGTGACTATAAAGGTATACTACAGGTATCCCCGAAAGTATCTGTTGGGTTGACACGGATCGAGACTGGGATTTGTCACTCCGTATGACGGAGAGGTATCTCTGGGCCCACTCGGCAATGCATCATCATAATGAGCTCAATGTGACCAAGTGTTTGGTCACGGGATCATGCATTACGGTACGAGTAAAGTGACTTGCCGGTAACTAGATTGAACGAGGTATTGGGATACCGACGATCGAATCTCGGGCAAGTAACGTACCGATTGACAAAGGGAATTGAATACGGGATTGATTGAATCCTCGACATCATGGTTCATCCGATGAGATCATCGTGGAACATGTGGGAGCCAACATGGGTATCCAGATCCCGCTATTGGTTATTGACCGGAGAGTCATCTTGGTCATGTCTGCATGTCTCCCGAACCCGTAGGGTCTACACACTTAAGGTTCGGTGACGCTAGGGTTGTAGAGATATTAGTATGCGGTAACCCGAAAGTTGTTTGGAGTCCCGGATGAGATCCTGGACGTCACGAGGAGTTCCGGAATGGTCCAGAGGTGAAGATTTATATATAGGAAGTCCAGTTTCGGCCATCGGGAAAGTTTCGGGGATAATCGGTATTGTACCGGGACCACCGAAAGGGTCCCGGGGGTCCACCGGGTGGGGCCACCTATCCCGGAGGGCCCCATGGGCTGAAGTGGGAGGGGAACCAGCCCCTGACGGGCTGGTGTGCCCCCCATGGGCCTCCCCCTGCGCTTAGGGTTGGAAACCCTAGGGGTGGGGGCGCCCCACTTGGCTTGGGGGGCAAGTCCCCTTGGCCGCCGCCCCCCTTGGAGATCCCATCTCCTAGGGCCGGCGCCCCCCTAGGGGCCCTATATATAGTGGGGGGAGGGAGGGCAGCCGTACCCAAGTCCCTGGCGCCTCCCTCTCCCCTCGTAACACCTCTCTCTCTCTCGTTGGAGCTTGGCGAAGCCCTGCCGAGATCACCGCTGCTTCCACCACCACGCCGTCGTGCTGCTGGATCTCCATCAACCTCTCCTTCCCCTTGATGGATCAAGAAGGAGGAGACGTCTTCCCAACCGTACGTGTGTTGAACGCGGAGGTGTCGTCCGTTCGGCGCTCGGTCATCGGTGATTTGGATCACGACGAGTACGACTCCATCAACCCCGTTCTCTTGAACGCTTCCGCTCGCGATCTACAAGGGTATGTAGATGCACTCCCCTCTCCCTCGTTGCTAGATGACTCCATAGATTGATCTTGGTGATGCGTAGAAAATTTTAAAATTCTGCTACGTTCCCCAACCACTAGTGCAGAACCGGGCAATAGCACCGGTTCGTAAGGCCCTTTAGTGTCGGTTCGGTTACCGGCACTAAAGTGTGGGCACTAAAGCCCCCCCCCTTTAGTACCGGTTCAACACGAACCGGTGCTAAAGGGCAACCACGTGGCATGAGCCAGCTTCGGGGGCAGGGAGCCCTTTAGTACCGGTTGGTGACACCAATCAGTATTAAAAGGTTGGGGTGGGTGGGTTTATGATTTCTTTTTCATTTAATTTTGTGTTTTCCATTTAATTCTTTTTCGTTTGCTGGTATTTTACGATACTACATATTGTACACGTTATGCATATATATAAATAGAATTTCTAGTAGAACCGGTCATAATATATATATATATATCATCAAATGTCTCACAACCACCATTAATTAATTCACACATATATACACACATGTATATATATATACAATTAGCTAGCTATCTACAATTTCTCCTAATTGGTGCCTTCGGAGCCAGTGGCATTAGCCTAATTGGTGCCTTCGGAGCACGATAACAATTGGAAGTGGTTCATAGGGGCGGTAGCGGGTAATAGTATTCTCCTTTGGGATCTATGACCTGGTCGAGCAAAAATCCCGCTATTTCCTCTTGAATTGCTTCTATGCGGTCCTCTGGTAGGAGCTTCTCCCGCACCTCTTTGAACTGTTAAGAAGGAGATCAATATGCATGTGTATTAGTTGTGTGACTAGATATCGATAATGGTGTAAAAATTGTGAATAGTGTTCTGACAAACGTACCCACTCCTGTCTTTGAGATCTGCTCTTTTCGGACGCCATCATGCGAATGTTCTCGCAAGCGTAGTATGCACATAGATTATTCCCCAGTGCCTACTTCAGGGCCTTTACGAGAATGGAATTTGATCAGATAATAATTAATCAATCATGATAATTAAAGAGATGGCAGCTAGCTAGTACTACTTAATTACTTACCTGGGGTTGATACCATTTCAGATTTTGTTTCCATGGGTCTGGAGTGGCCCTGATGAACTTTGCCCAAGCCCTGCCCGCCGACAAAGAAAATGAATAACTGGGTTATTAAATAGTTGTTATCAGGAAATGACGAACTAATTAAATAGGCTGAGATATAGTTAATAATGATTGAAATTACCTGTTGACTATCCCCTTCACGATGGTGTAGTCAGTTGGTTTCTTAAGTAGTGAGTCTAGTACTTCAACTGTTCCTTCATCAACTTTAATGATTAACAAGATCCAGTGAAATCTGCATGCACACACGTTTGCATGTCTTAATTAAGCGGGCATATGTAAGCAAAAACATGTAGCTAGCTAGTAGGCAAAAACAGAATTTGTAGTACAAGACAGTGTGACTCACTCGAAGTTGTAAGGAAGTAGTATATCTTCATTGTATTTGAGGCGCTTGAAGAACTCTAGCATGCTTTCATCTACATTTTTTTCGTAATATGGATCTAATTTCCATGTGTATTCATTAATGGTATTTGGGTCAACGAACCCAATGCCATAGCATCCACCTTTTTTTATTTCATAAATCTTCATCCTGCATAATACCACAGAAAAGAATATAGTGAGGATAATTACAGGTAATGATTGATCAAAATGATCACTACAGCTAGCTTGAGACTTAAATTACAGAAAGAAATCACTTACAGACAATAGCAACTGACGATAGATTTGTCGAGTGCGTCTTGATTGTATAGCTGAAATAGTTCTGAATACTCAACGGACACAGCTTTCTCATGGTAGTAATGATCCTTCTTGACATTCACCATGAGGGACTCTCGATTGGAAATATTGGTAATGTCCATGTACCATTGATGTAATTCATACATTCTCGTTGGGAGCTTGTTGACCTCGTCTGGCTCGACCAAAGGTTGGCCCCGGACATATTTCCGTTTTATTTCCTCTTCTCTAGTCGAAGACATGGGCTCGATATCGAGGAGTTGTCCAACAGTGATCATGAGCGTTTCAGCCTGCTCAATATGCTCCTCGGTTATTACCACATCGCCCAGCCCGGGAACGCTAACGGTTTGCCCACAATAATATTGGGCGCGCCTACTCTCATGTGTTGTTGGCACAGCAAGCGGGGGGATTGATTGCGCCACCTGTTCTCCCAGCTGGGGAACGGTTTTACCGCTTCTTTTGCCAGCTGATTTGCTCGAGCTCGAGCTCGCCTCTTTCTGTAGATGTGCTCGATTTAACTTCTTGATCTGGCGCTCATAGTCTGTGTCAACAGGCTTGGGAGCTGGTGCTCTAGCCATACGAATGAAGTGGTCAATATTTTCCTCAGGCACTTTCTCCCTTGGCGGCGGTGGCGGTTTCGGTGCAAAATGGGCTTCCACCTCGGCCTTCGATATGGCTATGTTTTCCTCCTCGGACTTGTTGTAAGGCCTCTGCGGAAGAGGCGCAAGGCTTGGACCATATTGAAATCGCTTGCCTCCGCCTGTACCTCCAGTACTACCTCGACTTGTACTGCTACGCACCATAGCTGAGGCGGCTCTCTTCCGTGATTGCTGAGGCGGCGAAGACGGCTGACGTGGCTGAGTTGGAGGAGGAGGAGTGGCCTGAAGCTGTGCCGGACTCGGAGGAGGAGTGGCCTGAAGATGTGCCGGACTCGGAGGAGGAGTGGCCTGAAGCTGTGCCGGACTTGGAGGAGGAGTGGCCTGACGCTTTGCCGGACTTGGAGGAGGAGTGGCCTGAAGCTGTGCTGGACTTGGAGGAGGAGTGGCCTGACGCGTTGGTGGACTTGGAGGAGCGGGAGTCTGCTGACTCGGTGGCGGACTTCGACGAGGAGTCGGATGACGCGGTGTCGGTGGCCTTCGAAAGATGATGCAATCCTTTCTCCATAGGATGATACGATGGTTGGCCTCTCCCAGTGTGTGCTCATTGTCACCTCCAGGAATGTCAAGCTCTAGCCCCGAATATTGGTCCACCACCTCATCAACCAAGACATGACCATAGCCCGCTGGAATCGGGTTGCAATGGAAGGTTGCCTCGAGGGGATTTGTAAAAGCAAGGGCGTCCGCCACCTTCATGGATATGTTCTTCATTTTGAAGTGTAGCTCGCAGTTAGTGTTCTCCATGATGTCATCCACTGGGTAGCTATCCAGCAATGCGTCGCCCGGGGCGGAACCTACGCTGCTTCTCGGCATGGATGGGACGGTGCTATCCAGTGCTGGATCATCCGCTAGCTGTTGCAGCTGCTGAGACCCCATTTGCTGGCTAAGTGAGTCGATCTGCTCCTGCTGCCGCTGGAATTTGACTGCCAAGTCCGCGTGCGCTGATTCTAGGCCTTGAAGGCGTTCATAGTCTAGCTTCCTCTGCCCCTCCTCCATCTTCCTCTTCTTCTCCTCCCCAATCTTATTTCTCGCACGGGTTCTGTAGTCAGCGTTCCAGTCCGAAAACCCCTCATACCACGGAATAGCGCCCATGCCTCGTGTTCTTCCCGGGTGTTCAGGATTTCCCGGGGCACGCGTAAGCTCGTCATTCTCTCTGTTGGGCTGGAACACCCCCGATCGAGCCTCTTCTATTGCAACAAGTAGCTTATCTCCGGCTTCGTCCAGACATGCCTTCTTCGAAACTTTGCCTGTCTTCGGGTCCAACTCCCCCCCATGCGCATAGAACCAAGTCCTGCACCTGGGGGCCAGCTCAATGTTTCTGGAGTGACACCTGCATCCTCCATCTCTTTCTCAGACTTATCCCACTTAGGCATTCCCACCGCATAGCCACCTGGCCCCAGCTTATGGAACTTATCCTTTTTTGCGGCATTGGCCTTGTTTATTCTCGACCGTTCCTTAGATAATTCTGAATCCTTGAATTTCATGAAATCGTCCCAATGAGCACTTTGCTTCTCTAGTGTTCCCTCGAATACTGGAGTCTTCTGTAACGCCCTCGATGCGGCTATAGCTCCCACGTGTCGAGGCACGACTTAGAGGCATAACCGCATTGAAAGCAATGTCGCCAGTTAGGCAATCATCACAACATCCCATGTAATATAGATAATAAAAGGGGAGATACATAGTTGGCTTACACTCGCCACGTCAATCAAAGTACATGAATAGCATTACAACATTCAAACACTCATGGCCCGACTACGGCACCAAAATAAAAGATAACCCAACATGCGACACGGTCCCGATCACCCCAACTGGGCACCACTACTGGTCATCAGGGAAAGACACATAGTAACGGCGTGAGTCCTTGTCGAACTCCCACTTGAGCTCAAGCGCGTCATCTGGAGCGGAATCATCAGGCCCTGCATCTGGTTTGGAAGTAATCTGTGAGCCACAGGGACTCAGCAATCTTGCACCCTCGCGATCAAGACTATTTAAGCTTAAAGGTAAGGCAAGGTAATTATGTGGAGCTGCAGCAAGCGACTAGCATATATATGGTGGCTATCCTGTTTGCAAAAGAGAGCGAGAAGAGAGGGCAAAGCGCGAACGAGAAACTAGAGAACAACCTGCGTAAGCATTACCCCAACACCGTGTTCACTTCCCGGACTCCGCCGAGAAGAGACCATCACGGCAACTCACACAGTTGATTCATTTTAATTAAATTAAGGTTCAAGTTATCTACAACCGGACATTAACAAATTCCCATCTGCCCATAACCGCGGGCACGGATTTTGAAAGTTCAAATCCCTGCAGGGGAGTCCCAACTTAGCCCATGACAAGCTCTCACGGTCAACGAAGGAATAGACCTCCTCCCGAGACATTCCGATCAGACTCGGTATCCCGGTTCATCAAGACACTTCGACAAGTCAAAACCAATCCAGCAACACCGCCCGAATGTGCCGACAAATCCCGATAGGAGCTGCACATATCTCTTTCTCAGGGCACACTCAGATTGCCCTAAGTACGGGTAGGCCAGCCCAGAGTTGCCCCTGGTGGCCACCGGCAGCTGACAGGTGGACCAACACTTAGAGGAGCACTGGCCCGGGGGGGGGGGGGGTTTAAAATAAGATGACCCTCGGGCTCCGGAAACCCAAGGGAAAAAGAGGCTAGGTGGCAAATGGTAAAACCAAGGTTGGGCATTGCTGGAAAATCTTTAATCAAGGCGAACTATCAAGGGGTTCCCATTATCACCCAACCGCGTAAGGAACGCAAAAATCCGGGAACATAACACCGATATGACAGAAACTAGGGCGGCAAGAGTGGAACAAAACACTAGGCGAGAGGTCGAGCCTTCCACCCTTTACCAAGTATATAGATGCATTAAGATAACAAGGCAATATAATGATATACCAACAAGTAAATAATGTTCCAACAAGGAACGGTCTCCAATCTTCACCTGCAACTAGCAACGCTATAAGAGGGGCTGAGCAAAGCGGTAACATAGCCAATCAACGGTTTGCTAGGACATGGTGGGTTAGAGGTTTGACATGGCAATTTTGGGAGGCATGAAAGCAAGTGGTAGGCATCGTAGCATGGCATAGCAAAAGAGCGAGCATCTAGCAAAGCAAAGATAAGTGATTTCGAGGGTAGGATCATCTTGCCTGCAAAGTTGTCAGAGTTGACTGGATCCTCGAAAGCAAACTCAACGGGCTCCTCGTTAGCGAACTCGTCTCCCGGCTCTACCCAAACAAGACAAAACAAGCAACAAGGACACAATCAACCACGTGCAAGATCAAACAATATGATGCAAATGGTATGCTATGCGGGATGCGATGCGGGATGCATATGCAAGATTTGACAAGGAATGCATGAACCTGGCCTCAACTTAGGAATCCAAGTGTGCCACTGGAAAGATGAGATGAAATCGCTTGAAAACGATATAAAGAACGCGGAATCGGAGTTACGGTTTGGAAATGGCAAGCAATTCAAATATGACCACGTTCTGCGATTTACAGCAAGTAGCCATCTAAATGCAACAAGATGAACATGCTACAACACCCAAACATGGCATCAAAATACATGGCAGGAATCCATTCATATGCTTAACAAAAGTCTAGCACTGAGCTACGGCCAATTCATCCATTAACAGGTTCAAACAAGCATGGCAAAAATGCATTTGACAAACAGATTTCAGACTTAGTGAAATTAACACTTGTCTGGAATTTCAGATCAGATAGCACTCTTTGGAGCATGAAAACTATATGCTACAGGACCTGAACATGGCAAAGTAAAGCATGGCATGGAGCTACTCAAAGAGCTTAACAAAAGTCCCTTAGTGACCTTGAGCCAAAAGGGATCAGAAAATACATTTGCAAGCATGTGAACATGGCAAAAACATAATCAGTTCTCAGACTTAGTGAAAACTGGAGCATGCTGAAACAGATATCAAGTAGGCATGATTACGAGCTCGATGCACTCACTACAGAGCAAGTCATGACAAGCTAAGCATACACCCATCAATAATACACAAAATGCAAGCTAGACATGGCAAGGACAATAGCATAGCATGCACGGATCAAGTACAACATCCTCGGCAAAATCGCTAACAAGTAGACAATCTGCCCAGATTCACGAAATAGCAAAAGTAGAGCTCGATTGACTCAAGCTAGGATGCTCCATAATTGCAAACAAAGACATGGATGGATAGATCACTACAATATTAACAAAACATCCTTACTGATCATCCTCAAAAGAGGCACGGATCACTAGGAAACAACATGAACATATGGCCATATGAGATAAACAGGTCAAGGACTTAGTGGCAATGCTAAGTCCCTGAAATCAACATTAACAAATGCCTCACTTTGCAAGCTTGTGCTAGTCACCACACACATCACAAAAATACATAGGTTGCACCTCTGGATAGATGGCAAAACATATAACAAAACACATGTAGAGCTCATGGGCATATCATGCACACAATAATCATGGCAAAAATGACAAATATCTAATTGGAGCAGCAGATCTGACAATTATCTCAAATAGCACTCTTCTAACAGTATTTCGGGCACCAAGATGAACTCAAATGAAAATGATGCAATGAGATGAAATGATGTTCTCTCTGAGACGAACATTTTGATATGCTATATGCCCAAAACGGAGCTACAGATGAGGAGATACAACATGGTGAACAAAGGCATTTGGACTGCAGACATAGGGGAAAAAAGGAAGTCAACCCTTAGGGTTTCCTGTAGCTAGATACTGATCTGGCGACACGCGAACCAAGGCGGCTGGATCCGCTCGCCGGAGAAGAGGGGCGGTGGCCGGAGCTCACCGGAGGAGCGGCCGGCCAGATCTGGCGAGGGGACGGCGACGGCGCGGCCGGTCGGCGATGGACGGCGCGGCGAGGGCGTCCGCAGCAGGGCGGCGACAGGGGCGGCCGGGCGGCGCCGGAGTTCGGCCGGAGACGATGCTGGGCGGCGAGGTGGCGGATCGGGTGCGGTGGAGACGAAGACGCCGGGCGGCGCGCCGGTTTGGGCCACGGGGGCCCGATCCGGGCCTCCCGGGCCGGCGGCGGAGGGAGGCGGCGATGGGCCACGTGGCGCGAGCTGAGTGGTGGCGGCGGTGTGTCCGGCGCGGACGGACAATGTCCGGCGCGGCGAAGACGATTTTTAGGGTTTCGAGGAAGAAGGAGATCCGGATTTCGGAGGGGGTCTATTTGTAGAGGTAGAGGGAGCTAGGAGTGTCCAAATGAGGTGCGGTTTTCGGCCACGCGATCGTGATCGAACACTCTAGATGATGGAGAAGGTTTTGATGGGTTTTGGGCCAACTTGGAGGGGTGTTGGGCTGCAACACACACAAGGCCTTTTCGGTCCCTCGGTTAACCGTTGGAGCATCAAACGAAGTCCAAATGGTACAAAACTTGACAGGCGGTCTACCGGTAGTAAACCAAGGCCGCTTGGCAAGTCTCGGTCCAATCCGGAAATGTTTAATCCCCACACACGAAAGAAAGGTAGAATTGACCACCGGAGGAGAACGAAGCGCCGGAATGCAAAACGGACAATGGGGAAAATGCTCGAATGCATGAGATGAACACGTATGCAAATGCAATGCACCTGATGACATGATATGAGATGCATGACAACAGCAACAACACACGGAGACAAAAACCCGAACCCGAGAAAATAAAACAACTTAACGCCGGAAACGGCAAGAGTTGGATTACATATTGGGTAAATCATATCCGGGGTGTTACAACACTCCACCACTACGAAAGGATCTTGTCCCGAGATCTAGGACTGAAAGAACGTCGGGTACTCAGAACGGAGGTGATCCTCGCGTTCCCAGGTAGCTTCACGGTCGGAATGGTGTGACCACTTGACTTTGAGGAATTTGATTGACTTGTTGCGAGTCTTGCGTTCAGTCTCTTCAAGAATAGCAACGGGGTGCTCACGATAAGAGAGATCTTCTTGGAGCTCAATGTCCTCGAAGTTGACAGTG
Source organism: Triticum urartu (assembly GCF_003073215.2). Lineage (NCBI taxonomy): Eukaryota > Viridiplantae > Streptophyta > Magnoliopsida > Poales > Poaceae > Triticum > Triticum urartu. Next base: position 74,201,704 of record NC_053024.1, on the reverse strand, counting down.
CGGTCTGGAGTCTTGAAGCACTTTCGAAGCTGAGAGACATGGAACACGTCATGAACATTTGCAAAGTTTGAAAGAAGCTCGAGTTGATATGCGAGATCGCCTCTCTTGCTAACAATCTTGAAAGGTCCCACGTATATAGGGGCAAGCTTCCCTTTGATACCGAAGCGACGAGTACCTTTCATTGGAGAGACGCGGAGGTAAACATGATCTCCGATCTCGAAAGCCAAATCATGGTGCTTACTATCATAGTAGCTCTTCTGGCGGGATTGGGCTACTTTGAGGTTATCTCGAATGACTTTGCACATTTCCTCTGCCTCTGTGATTAAGTCATTTCCCAAAAGTTGACATTCACCGGTTTCAGACCAGTTGAGAGGGGTACGGCACTTCCTGCCATACAGAATTTCAAATGGGGCCTTGCCCGAACTTGCTTGAAAACTGTTGTTGTAGGAGAATTCAGCATAAGAAAGACAATCCCCCCACTTCATGCCGAAGGAGATCACACAAGCCCTGAGCATATCTTCAAGAATCTGATTGACACGCTCGACTTGACCGCTAGTTTGAGGATGGAAAGCTGTGCTGAAGCGGATGTTGGTGCCCATGGCCTTCTGAAAAGAATCCAAAAACTTGGAGGTAAAGATGCTGCCACGGTCTGAAGAGACCACTTGTGGAATACCGTGCAGAGAGACAATCTGAGAGGTATAGAGTTCCGCCAATTGAGCTGCAGTGATTGACTCTTTGATAGGCAGAAAGTGAGCCATTTTAGTGAGTTTGTCAATGACAATGAATATAGCATCATTGCCACGCTTGGACTTTGGAAACCCAGTCACAAAGTCCATCTCAATGTGGTCAAACTTCCATTCTGGAATGGCAAGAGGTTGGAGGAGACCAGCTGGCCTTTGGTGTTCTGCCTTCACTCTTCCGCAGACATCACACTCATTCACAAATTGAGCAATCTCGTGCTTCATTCGAGTCCACCAATAAGCCTGCTTGAGGTCCTGATACATCTTCGTGCTCCCAGGGTGGATGGAGAGGAGAGAATTGTGAGCCTCGTTCATGATCACTTTACGGAGGTCACCTTTGGGCACAACAATATGATCCTCGAAGAAGAGAGTATCCTTGTCATCAAGGCGGTAGCACTTGTACTTGGGTTGACTCTTGGCAATCCCAATCTTCACCTTTTTCACCATAGCATCAAGAAGCTGGGCTTGGCGAATCTGGTATTCCAAGGTAGGAGAGACTTGAAGGTTGGCGAGGAAACCTTGAGGAACAACTTGCAGATTAAGTTTGCGGAAAGCTTCACAAAGCTCGGGTTGGTAAGGCTTGAGAATCAGACTGTTGCAATAAGCCTTCCTGCTCAATGCGTCAGCAATCACATTGGCCTTGCCTGGAGTATACTCGATACTCAGATTATACTCTTGAATCATTTCGACCCATCGAGTTTGCCTGAGATTGAGATTAGGCTGAGTGAATATGTACTTGAGACTCTTGTGGTCAGTGAAGATGTCCACTTTTCTTCCCAATAAGAGATGTCTCCAAGTCAAAAGAGCATGCACAACTGCCGCCAACTCGAGATCATGAGTGGGGTAGTTCTTCTCATTGGGCTTCAACTGGCGAGAGGTATAAGCAACAACTTTCTTCTCTTGCATCAACACTGTGCCAAGACCTTGGAGAGAGGCATCGCAAAAGACCTCGTACGGTTTGGATTCATCAGGCGGAGTCAGAACTGGAGCGGTGACCAATTTCTCTTTCAAAGTGTTGAAAGCAATGTCACATTCCGGAGACCAAACGTACTTGACGTGCTTCTGGAGAAGATTTGAGAGAGGCTTCGCGATCTTAGAAAAGTTTTCAACGAATCTTCGGCAGTAGCTTGCGAGACCGAGGAAGCTACGGAGTTGCTTCATGTTCTGAGGAGGTTCCCAATTCACAATTGCAGACACCTTCTCAGGATTCACCGCAATGCCCTTGGCAGAGATGATATGACCAAGATAAAGAACCTCATCGAGCCAAAATTCGCACTTGGAGAACTTGGCGTAAAACTTGTGTTCCCTGAGCTTATCGAGTACCAAACGCAAGTGCTTGGCATGATCTTCCTTGTTCTTCGAGAAAACCAGAATGTTGTCGAGATAGACCAAAACAAAGTCATTGGTGTAGGCACTGAAGATGAAGTTCATCATGCGAGAGAACGTCGGAGGAGCGTTGACGAGACCAAAAGACATGACAGTGTATTCATATGACCCATAGCTTGTCCTGAAAGCCGTCTTGGGAATATCTTGCTCACGGATTCGAATCTGATGATAACCCATACGGAGATCAAGCTTGGAGAATACTTGGGCACCTTTGAGTTGTTCGAACAGGTCGTTGATGTTGGGAAGTGGGTATTTGTTCTTGATGGTCTTCTTGTTCAATGGACGGTAATCAACACAAAGTCGGTTCGTTCCATCCTTCTTCTTCACAAAAAGAACACCACAACCCCATGGAGAAGAACTAGGCCGGATGAGACCCATTCTCTCTTGAATATCGAGTTGCTTCTTCAGCTCCTTCAACTCTTCAGGTCCGAGCTTGTAAGGACGCTTGCACACTGGTTCCGTGCTAGGCTCAAGATCGATGACGAATTCAACTGGCCGGTGCGGAGGCATTCTTGGAAGCTCTTCTGGAAAGACGTCTTGATATTCGCAAATGACTGGAATTTGTGAGATAGCGTCCAGTTCACCCTTCTCATTAAGAGAAAAAAGACGAATGGTATCGTCACGAGCGGCAAAGACAATTACATCCTCAGACGAATGAGTCAATTGAATCTGCCTGGCTGCACAATCAAGATGCGCCTTGTGCTTAGAAAGCCAATCCATCCCGAGAATAAGATCAATATTCGAGTCACCAAGAACCGTTGGAGAAGCCAGAAACTTGTAGTCACCCAAGGTGATAGTAACATCTGGAATGATGGAGTTAGCATGCATGCGCTTACCGGGAGAGACAACTGCTAACGGACTAGGCAAAACTTGTGAAGTCAATTCATGCCTAGATGTAAACGGTCTCGAGATGAAACAATGCGATGCACCAGTGTCAAAAAGAACTTTAGCTGGAATATCATTAACAGGAAGGTTACCCATGATGACATCTGGCGAGTCCTCTGCCTGAGCTGCATTCATCAAGTTGACCTTGGCGTGCTTGGGGTTATGCTTGACCACAGCTGTACTTGCCGATCTCACAGGAGGAGGAAGACGCCTCTGATTGAAGCATTTGTTGGCATAGTGACCCTTCTATTGGCACTTGTTGCACGTGACCTTTGAAAGCGGACAGTGATACGGAGCACTTGATCTTGGAGCTTGAGACGAAGTCTTGTTCAGAAAACCGGGGTGGGGGGGGGGGGAAAGATCCACTGCCACCTTTGCTCTTCTGATACGGCTGACGGAACGGAGGAGGAGGAAGCCAATACTTCTGCTGCTTGGCCACTTGAGTAGAGGAAGAAGGAGTAGCATCTCTGACTCGCTTCTTGGAAGCATCACATCTCAGTTGAGCGGCCTCTTGCTTCAGTGCCATGTTGTAGAACTCATCGTACCTCAAGGGCTCAAAGAGAACAAGAGCTAGCTAGATTTCTTCTCTGAGACCACCCCTGAACTGGTATATCATGCTCTTCTCATCAGGGACGTCCTGCTTAGCAAAGCGGGCGAGCTTCTGAAACAACTTGTTGTAGTCATAGACAGACAAAGAGCCTTGCTTCAGGTTGCGGAATTCCTCACACTTGCTTTCAACCACGCTCCGAGGGATATGATGAGCTTTGAAGTCTTGACGGAATTCATCCCAGGTAATCGCACGGCCTCCTCTGAAATCCTTGTACTGCTAAAACCATTCCGCAGCTTGGTCTTTGAGTTGGAAGGAAGTGAACTTGACAAAGTCCTCAGGCCTGACGTTACTGCACTCGAAATGCTTGCACAGATCCACTAGCCAATCGTCAGCATCAGTTGCCTCAACACAATTGCTGAAAGTCTTTGGCCCGTTAGCAAGGAACTGGTTGAGTGTAGCAAAGTGATTCTGATTGTTGCCTTGGTTGCCTTGGTTCGCTTGATTGCGCTCTTGAAGAATTTGCATGATCAACTGTGTGTTTGCATTGGTTGCGGCCATCATAGCTTGCCATGCCTCCGGAGGAGGTGGAGGTGGTGGCGGATCCTGATTCTGATTCTAATTGGTGCTCTTAGCGGGAGCCATCCTGAAGAGGTTGACCACTGTTATCACATTGACAGATAAAATGAAGCTGAATCCAATGGAATGAAAATTGCAACATAAAGTCTTCACATCCGAACAAAATGAACGAATGCATTCCTCTTGAAATGGTCACATATCCATAAATTGAGAAGCCACTTAGAATTTAGGTAGAGAAATAAATCAACAAGGTACGGATCAAGAACGAGTACTCGGTAAGAAATCCCAATCTCAAACCAAATATCCGTGGAAGAAGAACTAGAGCTACAAGAATTCCCACCTATGAAACTCCCAAACCTTTCCGGTTATGCAATCAGGTGTTGGGGATACAGGGGAAGCATAATATCTCACCCAAATCTAGCAATTCCTACATCCAGCTGTATCCATCCTTCAACACATAACCGAGAAAACTTCGGAAACCATCTACCTCAACCTTCAAAAAGCATCCGTTATACAAGTTATGGCGATACTCCCGAACTCCTGCCCCAGTACTGGGTGGCGTTGAGGTTATCTCACCAATGAACTGCATAAAAGAGGTTCTCGATGTCGGCGTACTAAACTCAGGTATTCCAGAACTGCAACGATAAAATTGTGACGACAACACCTCGGAGCTCAACTCCCCGGGACACTGCCACAACCCCTAAAGACAGGAGGCACCAAGAACAATGTTCTCGTCACAAAACCATCGGAACGATTCCAAGATACCCGCGTGATCCTAAAAAAATTTAGTGAAATTTGAGAAGAGAAGAGTCAAAACTCTACGTCAGGATGCCTTACAAGAGCGATGAGGAGACTGGGAAGTAAAAAGAATTCCTAAACTCTCTGATATATAATTCCTAAATGACTCAAAACATTTTTCTAGACACAACTCGGCCGCTAAAAACGATCAAGCAATGGAGCTCCTAAGGTCGGGGAAGGCTCTGATTACCAAATTGTAACGCCCTCGATGCGGCTATAGCTCCCACGTGTCGAGGCACGACTTAGAGGCATAACCGCATTGAAAGCAATGTCGCAAGTTAGGCAATCACCACAACATCCCATGTAATATAGATAATAAAAGGGGAGATACATAGTTGGCTTAAACTCGCCACGTCAATCAAAGTACATGAATAGCATTACAACATTCAAACACTCATGGCCCGACTACGGCGCCAAAATAAAAGATAACCCAACATGCGACACGGTCCCGATCACCCCAACTGGGCACCACTACTGATCATCAGGGAAAGACACATAGTAACAGCGTGAGTCCTCGTCGAACTCCCACTTGAGCTCAAGCGCGTCATCTGGAGCGGAATCATCAGGCCCTGCATCTAGTTTGGAAGTAATCTGTGAGCCACAGGGACTCAGCAATCTCGCACCCTCGCGATCAAGACTATTTAAGCTTAAAGGTAAGGCAAGGTAATTATGTGGACCTGTAGCAAGCGACTAGCATATATGGTGGCTATCCTGTTCGCAAAAGAGAGCGAGAAGAGAGGGCAAAGCGCGAACGAGAAACTAGAGAACAACCTGTGCAAGCATTACCCCAACACCGTGTTCACTTCCCGGACTCCGCCGAGAAGAGACCATCACGGCAACTCACACAGTTGATTCATTTTAATTAAATTAAGGTTCAAGTTATCTACAACCGGACATTAACAAATTCCCATCTGCCCATAACCGCGGGCACGGCTTTTGAAAGTTCAAATCCCTGCAGGGGAGTCCCAACTTAGCCCATGACAAGCTCTCATGGTCAACGAAGGAATAGACCTCATCCCGAGACATTCCGATCAGACTCGGTATCCCGGTTCATCAAGACACTTCGACAAGTCAAAACCAATCCAGCAACACCGCCCGAATGTGCCGACAAATCCCGATAGGAGCTGCACATATCTCTTTCTCAGGGCACACTTAGATTGTCCTAGGTACGGGTAGGCCAACCCAGAGTTGCCCCTGGTGGCCACCGGCAGCTGACAGGTGGACCAACACTTAGAGGAGCACTGGCCCAGGGGGGTTTAAAATAAGATGACCCTCGGGCTCCGGAAACCCAAGGGAAAAAGAGGCTAGGTGGCAAATAGTAAAATCAAGGTTGGACATTGCTGGAAAAGCTTTAATCAAGGCGAACTATCAAGGGGTTCCCATTATCACCCAACCGCGTAAGGAACGCAAAAATCCGGGAACATAACACCGATATGACAGAAACTAGGGCGGCAAGAGTGGAACAAAACACTAGGCGAGAGGTCGAGCCTTCCACCCTTTACCAAGTATATAGATGCATTAAGATAACAAGGCAATATAATGATATACCAACAAGTAAATAATGTTCCAACAAGGAACGGTCTCCAATCTTCACCTGCAACTAGCAACGCTATAAGAGGGGCTGAGCAAAGCGGTAACATAGCCAATCAACGGTTTGCTAGGACATGGTGGGTTAGAGGTTTGACATGGCAATTTGGGAGGCATGATAAGCAAGTGGTAGGCATCGTAGCATAGGCATAGCAAAAGAGCGAGCATCTAGCAAAGCAAAGATAGTAGTGATTTCGAGGGTATGATCATCTTGCCTGCAAAGTTGTCAGAGTTGACTGGATCCTCGAAAGCAAACTCAACGGGCTCCTCGTTAGCGAACTCGTCTCCTGGCTCTACCCAAACAAGACAAACAAGCAACAAGGACACAATCAACCACGTGCAAGGATCAAACAACATGATGCAAAGATGGTATGCTATGCGGGATGCAATATGTGATGCATATGCAAGATTTGACAGGGAATGCATGAACCTGGCCTCAACTTAGGAATCCAAGTGTGCCACTGGAAATATGAGATGAAATCGCTTGAAAACGATATAAAGAACGCCGGAATCGGAGTTACGGTTGGGAAATGGCAAGCAATTCAAATATGACCACGTTCTGCGATTTACAGCAAGTAGCCATCTAAATGCAACAAGATGGACATGCTACAACACCCAAACATGGCATCAAAATAGGATGGCAGGGATCCATTCATGAAGCTTAACAAAAGTCTAGCACTGAGCTACGGCCAATTCATCCATTAACAGGTTCAAACAAGCATGGCAAAAATGCATTTGACAAATAGATTTCAGACTTAGTGAAATTAACACTTGTCTGGAATTTCAGATCAGATAGCACTCTTTGGAGCATGAAAACAATATGCTACAGGATGTGAACATGGCAAAGTAAAGCATGGCATGGAGCTACTCAAAGAGCTTAACAAAAGTCCCTTAGTGACCTTGAGCCAAAAGGGATCAGAAAATACATTTGCAAGCATGTGAACATGGCAAAAACATAATCAGTTCTCAGACTTAGTGAAAACTGGAGCATGCTGAAACAGATATCAAGTAGGCATGTTTACGAGCTCGATGCACTCACTACAGAGCAAGTCATGACAAGCTAAGCATACACCCATCAAGAATACACAAAATGCAAGCTAGACATGGCAAGAACAATAGCATAGCATGCACGGATCAACTACAACATCCTCGGCAAAATCGCTAACAAGTAGACAATCTGCCCAGATTCACGAAATAGCATAAGTAGAGCTCGATTGACTGAAGCTAGGGTGCTCCATAATTGCAACCAAAGACATGGATGGATAGGGCACTACAATATTAACAAAACATCCTTACTGATCATCCTCAAAAGAGGCACGGATCACTAGGAAACAATATGAACATATGGCCATATGAGATAAACAGGTCAAGGACTTAGTGGCAATGCTAAGTCCCTAAAATCAGCATTAACAAATGCCTCACTTTGCAAGCTTGTGCTAGTCACCACACACATCACAAAAATACATGGGTTGCACCTCCGGATAGATGGCAAAACATATAACAAAACACATGTAGAGCTCATGGGCATATCATGCACACAATAATCATGGCAAAAATGACAAATATCTAATTGGAGCAGCAGATCTGACAATTATCTCAAATAGCACTCTTCTAACAGCATTTCTGGCACCAAGATGAACTCAAATGAAAATGATGCAATGAGATGAAATGATGTACTCTTTGAGGCAAACATTTTGATATGCTATATGCCCAAAACGGAGCTACGGATGAGGAGATACAACATGGTGAAAAAGGCATTTGGACTGCAGACTTAGGGGAAAAAAAGGAAGTCAACCCTTAGGGTTTCCTGTAGCTAGATCCCGATCTGGCGGCACGCGAACCGAGGCGGCCGGATCCGCTCGCCGGAGAAGAGGGGCGGTGGCCGGAGCTCACCGGAGGAGCGGCCGGCCGGATCTGGCGAGGGGACGGCGACGGCGCGGCCGGTCGGCGATGGATGGCGCGGTGAGGGCGTCCGCGGCAGGGCGGCGACAGGGGCGGCCGGGCGGCGCCGGAGTTCGGCCGGAGACGATGCTGGGCGGCGAGGTGGCGGATCGGGCGCGGTGGAGACGAAGACGCCGGGCGGCGCGCCGGTTTGGGCCGCGGGTGCCCGATCCGGGCTTCCCGGGCCAGCGGCGGAGGGAGGCGGCGATGGGCCATGTGGCGCGAGCTGAGTGGTGGCGGCGGTGTGTCCGGCGCGGACGGACAATGTCCGGCACGGCGGAGACGATTTTTAGGGTTTCAGGGAAGAAGGAGATCTGGATTTCGGAGGGGGTCTATTTATAGAGGTAGAGGGAGCTAGGAGTGTCCAAATGAGGTGCGGTTTTTGGCCACGCGATCGTGATCGAACGCTCTAGATGATGGAGAAGGTTTTGGTGGGTTTTGGGCCAACTTGGAGGGGTGTTGGGCTGCAACACACACGAGGCCTTTTCGGTCCCTCGGTTAACCGTTGGAGCATCAAATGAAGTCCAAATGGTACGAAACTTGAGAGACGATCTACCGGTAGTAAACCAAGGCCGCTTGGCAAGTCTCGGTCCAATCCGGAAATGTTTAATCCCCACACACGAAAGAAAGGTAGAATTGACCACCGGAGGAGAACGAAGCGCCGGAATGCAAAATGGACAACGGGGAAAATGCTCGAATGCATGAGATGAACACGTATGCAAATGCAATGCACATGATGACATGATATGAGATGCATGACAACGGCAACAACACACGGAGACAAAAACCCGAACCCGAGAAAATAAAATAACTTAACGCCGGAAACGGCAAGAGTTGGATTACATATTGGGTAAATCATATCCGGGGTGTTACATCTTCCTTCCTCCCTTGACGTACTTGGCCCATTCACGATTCTTGTGGTTGTTGAATGCAACCTCCATCTTCCTAAGAGCAGCGTCCTTGACTTTCTCCACATCTGCATCTGTGAAATGATCTGGTTGGGTGAAATGTTCCATGAGCGTTTCCCAAAGCAGAAGTTTTTGTCTGTTGTCGACAAAAGTAACTCCTGGACGTGGCTTTGCTGGCTCTCTCCATTCTTGAAGGGAGATCGGGAGTTGGTCCTTGACAAGAACTCCGCACTGACGAATGAACTTGTCCGCAATCTTCTTAGGCGCTAATGGTTCCCCATTAGGTTTGATGGCCTCGATATTGTACTTTACGCCCTCCTTCAACTTTTTGTTCGGGCCTCGTTTCCTGTTGCCTGAAGATTTGCTCGATCCGGATGGCTGAAAGAAGAAAGATCGATTCGTTAATATATCTTCAAGTCATTTAAAACATGTGATGATCACCAGATGCCTGCTTATATAAATATATATACCTCGCCGGTCTTTGTTGTTTCAAGATCAACATTTTCTTCGTCATGTTCATAGTTCATGACTTCATCAATTCGGTCGTCGCGATCGAATATCATGTCACCCTCCCCGGTGTTGTTTAGATATTCAGAGCCGTCATAATCTTCTTCATTCTGATCATCATCTGGCCCGCGAGGATTGCGTATGATATTGAACAGGGCCTCTTCTCCCTCTCTGCCGGTATTGTCCGCCATAGATTTTGTTTAACTAATCCAAAAGAAATATATTCAAATTACAATTCATGGATGCAATCAATTAATAAGGAAAAACTGAATCAATCATAGTACATAATAAGCATCATCGAATATAATCTCGAATACGTCGTCTCGAATAAAAGACATAATCTCGAATACATCATCTCGAATAATATATATAATCTCAAATAAATCATCTCGAATATTATATATTGAATACATCACTAGCTAGCTAGCTAGCTAATAAAAATCGAATACTAGAGAGTAATCTAGGCGGTGGACAACCAAAGTGAAGGAACCATCACTGGATCATAGCTCGGGTGATCTCCCCAAAGAACCTGCCAGGTATTGGAGAACCTGACGTCCATAGCAGCCATGTAGTGATGGACGTGCTCGTCCTCCTCCCTGACACGGCGACGTACCACCTCCGGCGGTGCCGGCTCCCTCCGCACCGAAAGTGGCCCACGCGAACGTCACCAAAGGAGATGAGGGTCGACGACGGGACCCGGGGCCGGGTTCCTCACCAAGCGTCGCGCCCCTGAAGGTAGCACCTCCCAGTGCTAGCCCGGTTGAGCCCAGTCCCGGACATGGGTCCTCTGAAGCAGGACGTCGTCGCGAACGGGTCGACGGCGAGGATGCGGGCCGGGCATCGTCGACAACAAATACTATATGCCGCAAAAGTAAAGTAACATTTTTTAAATGATGGATTGTGATTTCATATATGCAAATTCTAAATTTTATAACTAAAACTAACATTTCTAATATTTCTATAACTAAAACTAACATTTATAATATTTCTATAACTAAAAAACATTTCTATATAACTAATATTTCTATATAACTAACATTTCTAATATAACTAACATTTCTATATAACTAACATTTCTAATATTTCTATATAACTAACATTTCTAATATTTCTATAACTAAAAAAACATTTCTATATAACTAACATTTCTAATAATTCTATAACTAAAAAACAGAAAGATTGTGTGTGTGTGTGTGGTACATGGCGGCCGGGGCAGAAGCTCACCGGCGAGGCGCGACGACGGGGGGCGGCGACGGGGACGGGGACGGAGACGGCGACGGGGACGGGGCGGCGACGGGCCGGGCGGGGACGACGGGAGGACGGGGCGGGGCGCGGCGACGGGGACGACGGGGACGGGGACGGCGACGGCGACGGATGGCGACGGGGTCGGCGACGAGGGGCGGCGGCGGGGCAGAGGAGAAAGAAGCAGAGGGAGAGATGAGAAACTGAATTTTTTTTGAAGTGTTTTCTTATATAGAACAACCTTTAGTACCGGTTGGAGCCACCAACCGGTACTAAAGGTCTGTTTTGGCCAGGCCAAGCGGCGGGAACGGCACCCCATTAGTACCGGGTGGTGGCTCCAACCGGTACTAAAGACCCCCCCTTTAGTATCGGTTTGAGCCACCACCCGGTACTAAAGGGGGTGCGCTGGCGCAGGTGCGGTGCGAAATGTTTAGTCCCACCTCGCTAGCCGAGGGGCGTCCGCACTGGTTTATAAGCCCCAGTGTGGTAGCTCCCTCGAGCTCCTCTCCAAAGCAGGCCAACTGGGCCTAAATGTTGTGTGCTTCCCTATGGGCCTACTGGGCCTTTGCGGGCCTGCATCCTGGCCCAACAACAGGTTGGGTTTCTAGTCGTATGCAGGCCGCTGTGGCGTAGTAGGTGGGCTTTTTTCTTATTTTTTTGTTTTATTTATTTTTGTTTTATTTATTTTTGAGTTGTTTTTTTGCTGTATTTAGAGTTTCTTTGTGAATATTTTTGCTTTAGGTACAAAAAATACAAACTTTCTGTTAGTACCGGTAGTTTACAAATTTGAATAGTTTAAATTTTGAATTATTTGAAATTTGTGTGAATCACTAGTTTGTGAATAACTTAACTTTGAAAATAGATTTTTCAGTGATTCTTTTTTTTATGTTTAATATTAGTGTGTTTTATCATTATATTCAATTTGGTAATGCTTAGGTTATTTAAAAAATGAAATGCCTTTGTAACGGATGAGTTTTCGTCCGAAACCCTGATACTTCGAAAGAGATTGTCCATTTTGTATACGAAGTGCATCCAATTTTTGCCGTAACCCTCTCTACTTTTTTGCACATGCTATGTGGGTGAAATTATGATACCATGCCAACTTTCAACCTTTTCTGAGTTCATTTGAAATGCTTTTCAATTTCAGGGTCATTTAGCTGAAAAAATTAGTAGATGCATGAAAGAATTTGCTTGCACATAAAATTTCTTCGCGTTTCAAATGCCAAAACACATAACTAGCTACCCTAATTATTACAGAGATTCCCTCCTGGGTGTGATACACAGAAGAAAGTGATGATAGTGAAGCCGATCACATCCCAGATCTTTGGGTGTGAAACTTTTTCTTCACGTGTGTCCCTTTGCGCCGTAGCCATGGAAAATCTTCATCATTTAACTGGATGCTCGGGTCAATATTCACCGTGAATGGAGCAATTTCATCAAACCTTTCATAATCTCCTGACATGTCTATCTTGTCATCCACTCCCACGATGTTTCTCTTCCCAGAAAGAACTATGTGCCGCTTTGGCTCATCGTACGATGCATTCGCTTCCTTATCTTTTCTTTTTCTCGGCTTGGTAGACATATCCTTCACATAGAAAACGTGTGCCACATCATTGGCTAGGACGAATGGTTCATATACATACGCAAGATTGTTGAGATCCACTGTTGTCATTCCGTACTGCGGGTCTTCCGTTACCCCGCCTCGTGTCATATTGACCCATTTGCACCGAAACAAAGGGACCTTCAAACCACGTCGATAGTCAAGTTCCCATATGTCCTGTATATAACCATAATATGCTTCCTTTCCCATCTTGGTTTCTGCATCAAAGCGGACACCACTGTTTTGGTTGGTGCTCTTCTTATCTTGGGCGATCATGTAAAATGTATTACCATTTATCTCGTACCCTTTGAAAGTCATTATATTCGAATATGGTAACTGGGACAGCAAGTACAGGTCATCTTCAATAGAGGCGTCATGCATGGTACGTGTCTGCAACCAGCTGGCGAAACTCCTGGTTTGTTCACGTGTAATCCAGTGATCAGACCGCTCCGGGTGTTTGGAACGTAGCAAATTCTTGTGTTCATCCATATACGGAGCCACCAAGGCGGAATTCTGTAGAACTGTGTAGTGTGCTTCAGTGAGAGAATGTCCGTCCATACATATTATTTGTTCCCCTCCTAGCATGCCTTTTCCATCCAGTCTGCCCTTATGCCGCGATTCAGGAACACCAATCGGCTTAAGGTCAGGAATAAAGTCAATACAAAACTCAATGACCTCCTCATTTTCATGGCCCTTGGAGATGCTTCCTTCTGGCCTAGCACGGTTACGAACATATTTATTTAAGACTCCCATGAACCTCTCAAAGGGGAACATATTGTGTAGAAATACAGGACCCATAACGTTAATCTCTTCACATAGGTGAACTAGGACATGCGTCATGATGTTAAAGAATGATGGTGGGAACACCAACTCGAAACTGACAAGACATTGCACCAAATCATTCTCTAACCTTGGTATGATTTCTGGATCGATTACCTTCTGAGAGATTGCATTGAGGAATGCACATAGCTTCACAATGGCTAATCGAACGTTTTCTGGTAGAAGCCCCCTCAATGCAACCGGAAGCAGTTGCGTCATAATCATGTGGCAGTCATGAGACTTTAGGTTCTAGAACTTTTTCTCTGCCATGTTTATTATTCCCTTTATATTCGACGAGAAGCCAGATGGTACCTTAATACTGAGCAGGCATTCAAAGAAGATTTCCTTCTCTTCTTTGGTAAGAGCGTAGCTTGCATGACCCTGATGTATGCCATCTTTTCCGTGCATACGTTGCTGGTCCTCCCGTGCCTCAGGTGTATCTTTTGTCTTCCCATACATGCCCAAGAAGCCAAGTAGGGTCACACAAAGATTCTTCGTCACGTGCATCACGTCGATTGCGGAGCGGACCTCTAGGTATTTCCAATAGGGCAGGTCCCAAAATATAGATTTCTTCTTCCACATGGGTGCGCGTCCATCAGCGTCACTCAGAACAGGTTGTCCACCAGGACCCTTTCCAAAGACCACCTTCAAATCCTTGACCATATCATGTACATCAGCACTAGTACGATGGCGAGGCTTCGTCCGGTGATCCGCCTCACCTTTGAAATTCTTGCCTTTCTTTCTTACGGGATGCCTGCTCGGAAGAAATCGACGATGTCCCAGGTACACATTCTTCTTACAATTAGCCAAATATATACTGTCGGTATCGTCCAAACAGTGCGTGCATGTGCGGTATCCCTTGTTTGTCTGTCCTGAAAGGTTACTGAGAGCAGGCCAATCATTGATGGTCACGAACAGCAACGCCTTTAGGTCAAATTCTTCCCCCATGTGCTCATCCCACGCACGTACACCTGTTCCATTCCACAGTTGTAAGAGTTCTTCAACTAATGGCCTTAGGTACACATCAATGTCGTTGTCGGGTTGCTTAGGGCCTTGGATGAGCACTGGCATCATAATGAACTTCCGCTTCATGCACAACCAAGGAGGAAGGTTATACAAACATAGAGTCACGGGCCAGGTGCTATGGTTGCTGCTCTGCTCCCCAAAAGGATTAATGCCATCCGCGCTTAGACCAAACCATACGTTCCTTGCGTCATCTGCAAACTCCTTCCCGTACTTTCTTTCGATTTTTCTCCACTGGGACCCGTCAGCGGGTACTCTCAACTTTCCGTCTTTCTTACGGTCTTCTTTGTGCCATCGCATCGCCTTGGCATGCTCTTTGTTTTGGAACAAACGTTTCAACCGTGGTATTATAGGAGCATACCACATCACCTTGGCAGGAATCTTCTTCCTGGGGCGCTCGCCCTCGACATCACCAGGGTCATCGCGGCTGATCTTATAGCGCAATGCACCGCATACTGGGCAAGCGTTCAAATCCTCGTACTCACCGCGGTAGAGGATGCAATCATTAGGGCATGCATGTATCTTCTGCACCTCTAACCCTAGAGGGCAGACAACCTTCTTTACTTCGTACGTACTCTCAGGCAATTCGTTGTCCTTTGGAAGCATATTCTTTATCATTACCAGCAACTTTCCAAATCCCTTGTCAGATACACCATTCTCTGCCTTCCATTGTAGCAATTCCAGTGTGGTGCCCAGCTTTTTCTTGTCACTTACGCAATTCGGGTACCACAATTTTTTGTGATCCTCTAACATGCGCTACAACTTCTTCTTCTCCAAATCACTTGCGCAGTTTCTCTTTGCATCGGCAATGGCCCGACCTAGATCATCAGCGGGCTCATCCGATGCCTCTTCTTCAGCTTCTTCCCGCATTGCCGGCTCAGCTTCTTCCCGCATTACTGTTGGAAATATGCCCTAGAGGCAATAATAAATTGGTTATTATTATATTTCCTTGTTCATGATAATCGTTTATTATCCATGCTATAATTGTATTGATAGGAAACTCAGATACATGTGTGGATACATAGACAACACCATGTCCCTAGTAAGCCTCTAGTTGACTAGCTCATTGATCAATAGATGGTTACAGTTTCCTAACCATGGACATTGAATGTCGTTGATAACGGGATCACATCATTAGGAGAATGATGTGATGGACAAGACCCAATCCTAAGCATAGCACAAGATCGTGTAGTTCGTATGCTAAAGCTTTTCTAAATGTCAAGTATCATTTCCTTAGACCATGAGATTGTGCAACTCCCGGATACCGTAGGAATGCTTTGGGTGTATCAAACGTCACAACGTAACTGGGTGACTATAAAGGTGCACTACAGGTATCTCCGAAAGTGTCTGTTGGGTTGGCACGAATCGAGACTGGGATTTGTCACTCCGTGTAAGCGGAGAGGTATCTCTGGGCCCACTCGGTAGGACATCATCATATGCGCAATGTGACCAAGGAGTTGATCATGGGATGATGTGTTACGGAACGAGTAAAGAGACTTGCCGGTAACGAGATTGAACTAGGTATTGGATTCCGACGATCGAATCTCGGGCAAGTAACATACCGATAGACAAAGGGAATTGTATACGGGATTGATTAAGTCCTTGACATCGTGGTTCATCCGATGAGATCATCGTGGAACATGTGGGAGCCATCATGGGTATCCAGATCCCGCTGTTGGTTATTGACCGGAGAACGTCTTGGTCATGTCTGCATGTCTCCCGAACCCGTAGGGTCTACACACTTAAGGTTCGGTGACGCTAGGGTTATAGAGATATTAGTATGCGGTAACCCGAAAGTTGTTAGGAGTCCCGGATGAGATCCCGGACGTAACGAGGAGTTCCGGAATGGTCCGGAGGTAAAGAATTATATATAGGAAGTGCTATTTCGGCCATCGGGACAAGTTTCGGGGTCATCGGTATTGTACCGGGACCACCGGAAGGGTCCCGGGGGTCCACCGAGTGGGGCCACCTGCCCCGGGGGGCCACATGGGCTTTAGGGGGTGTGCCTTGGCCTATATGGGCCAAGGGCACCAGCCCCTAGAGGCCCATGCACCAAGAGAAGAGAAAAAGGGGAGAGTCCTAAAAGGGGAAGGCACCTCCGAGGTGCCTTAGGGAGGATGGACTCCTCCCCACCCTTGGCCGCACCCTTCCTTGGAGGAAGGGGCAAGGGCTGCGCCTCCCCCTCTCCCTTGGCCCTATATATAGTGGGGAAAAGGAGGAGCAAACCAATCTAAGGCCTGGCGCCTCCCTCTCCCTCCCGTGACACATCTTCCTCCTCCCGCAGCGCTTAACGAAGCCCTGTTGGAATCCCGCTACTTCCACCATGCCGTCGTGCCGTTGGATCTCCATCAACCTCTCCCTCTCTCCTTGCTGGATCAAGGCGTGGGAGACGTCACCGGGCTGTACGTGTGTTGAACGCGGAGGTGCCGTGCGTTCGGCACTTGATCATCGGTGATTTGAATCACGACGAGTAGGACTCCATCAACCCCGTTCACTTGAACGCTTCCGCTTAGCGATCTACAAGGGTATGTAGATGCACTCTCCTTCCCCTCGTTGCTAGTCTCTCCATAGATAGATCTTGGTGATACGTAGGAAAATTTTGAATTTCTGCTACGTTACCCAACAATCACCGGCTCAGCTTCTTCCCTCATTGTTGTATCATCGTATTCAGGGAACCCATGGCCAGGATAGCTGTCGTCGTCCTCTTCTTCTTCATTGTCTTCCATCATAACCCCTCTTTCTCCATGCTTGGTCCAAACATTATAGTGGGGCATGAAACTGGACTCAAATAGGTGGATGTGAATGGTTCTTGACGTAGAGTAATTGTGACCATTCTTACAGCCAGCACATGGACAAGGCATAAAACCATCTGCCCGCTTGTTTGCCTCAGCCGCAAGCAGAAAAGTACGCACTCCATTAATGAACTCGGGAGAGCATCGGTCATCGTACATCCATTGCCGGCTCATCTTCAATACACAGCACCGAAAACACCAAATTAATACAATACATAAAGATCATACAACACTTAAATGCAACAAACAAATAACTCTCTAGCTAAAGAATTTAAATGCAACAACAAATGCGATCAAGATCACAACTAAGGTAACAATTGATCCAACAGCATAATGGTACCAAGCCTCACTATGAATGGCATATTTTCTAATCTTTCTAATCTTCAAGCGCATTTTCTCCATCTTAATCTTGTGATCATCGACGACAGCAGCAACATGCAACTCCAATTCCATCTTCTCCCCCTCAATTCTTTTTAATTTTTCCTTCAAATCCTCGTTTTCTCTTTCAACTAAATTTAACCTCTCGACAATAGGGTCGGTTGGAATTTCCGGTTCAACCACCTCCTACATACAAATATCTATGTCAACTTGATGGGCATAATTTTTCATAAACACGAAATGCAATGAATAGTTTTAAAAGAGAATATACCACATCCGAATCATAACCTGGACGAGGGCCGACGGGGACGGATATCAAAACCATGGCACTATGTATAACAAATAACGTATGGGTAAGATAATTATATGAGTAACTATATATCCAAATCACACAAACATCAATTTTTTATATAAAACTTCATGAACAAGAGGCTCACCACAAGGTGGTGCCGGCGACGGGACGTTGCGAGCGATCGACGGTGGTTACAACGGAGATTTAGAAGGTACTAAGTAAACCACACCTACATATGCAAACTAAGTGTTATTTTTGACCTCAAATTGCATATAAATCAAATACTAGCACATATATATAATTCCTCCCAAATTACTAAACTCAAAAATCAATCACTATATAAAGCTTTGCACGAGCTAATCTAGCAATGAGAGATGAAAGGACAAAGTTGCTAACCTTTGTGATCATTTGAATGGATGGGGACCTTCAAATCTTGACAAATTTTGGGCAAAATGTGTGATGAGCTTGAGAGGAAGAGGGAAAAGAACAGAGAGGAGAGGGGAAAGGGGAAGAACAGAGCGAGCTCGGGTGGACGAAGGGTCTATGTAGGACGACCTTTAGTACCGGTTCGTGATACGACCCGGTACTAAAGGTGCTGGAGGGGCCCCGGACTGACAACATCCTGCCACCACTCACTTTAGTACCGGTTTGTGGCACGAACCGGTGCTAAAGGTTCGCCACGAACCGGTACTAATGAGAGCGGCCGGCTAGCCGTTGGAACCGGCACTAATGCACACATTAGTGTCGGCTCAAATTCAAACCGGCACTAATGTGCTTCACATTTGACCCTTTTTCTACTAGTGAACAGTGGTATCAGAGCCAGGTTTATGCGTAGTTTCTATGCACGAGTAGAACACAAGTTGTTGTGGGGGTTGATTTTCTCAATTTACTTGCCGTTACTAGTCTTATCTTGATTCGGCGGCATCGTGGGATGAAGCGGCCCGGACCGACCTTACACGTACGCTTACGTGAGACTGATTCCACCGACTGACATGCACTAGTTGCGTAAGGTGGCTAGCGGGTGTCTGCCTCTCCCACTTCAGTCGGATCGGATTCGATGAAAAGGGTCTTTATGAAGGGTAAATATAAGTTGGCAAATCACGTTGTGGTTTTGACGTAGGTAAGAAACGTTCTTGCTAGAAACCTATAGCAGCCACGTAAAAACATGCAACAACAATTAGAGGACGTCTAACTTGTTTTTGCAGCATATGCCATGTGATGTGATATGGCCAAAAGGATGTGATGAATGATATATGTGATGTATGACATTGATCATGTTCTTGTAATAGGAATCACGACTTGCATGTCGATGAGTATGATAACCGGCAGGAGCCATATGAGTTGTCTTAATTTATTTATGACTTGCGTGTCAATATAAATGTCATGTAATTACTTTACTTTATTGCTAAACCGTTAGCCATAGTAGTAGAAGTAATAGATGACGAGACAACTTCATGAAGACACGATGATGGAGATCATGGTGTCATGCTGGTGACGATGATGATCATGGCGCCCTGAAGATGGAGATCAAAAGGAGCAAATGATATTGGCCATATCATGTCACTATTTGATTGCATGTGATGTTTATCATGTTTTTGCTTCTTATTTGCTTAGAACGACGGTAGTAAATAAGATGATCCCTCACAATAATTTCAGGAAAGTGTTCCCCCTAGCTGTGCACCGTCGCAAAAGTTTGTTGTCTCGAAGCACCACGTGATGATCGGGTGTGATAGATTCTAACGTTCACATACAACGGGTGTAAGCCAGATTTACACATGCAAAACACTTAGGTTGACTTGACGAGCCTAGCATGTACAGACATGGCCTTGGAACACAAGAGACTGAAAGGTCGAACATGAGTCGTATGGAAGATACGATCAATATGGAGATGTTCACCAATGATGACTAGTCCGTCTCACGTGATGATCGGACACGGTCTAGTTGAGTCAGATCATGTATCACTTAGATGACTAGAGGGATGTCTAGTCTGAGTGGGAGTTCATTAAATAATTTGATTAGATGAACTTAATTATCATGAACTTAGTCTAAAAACCTTTGCAAAATGTCTTGTAGATCAAATGGCCAACGCTCATGTCAACCTCAACTTCAACGCTTAGCCTAGAGAAAACCAAGCTGAAAGATGATGGCAGCAACTATACGGACTGGGTCCGGAACCTGAGGATCATCCTCATAGCTGCCAGAAAAGCATATGTCCTAGAAGCACCGCTAGGTGATGCACCCATCCCAGAGAACCAAGACGTTATGAACGCTTGGCAGTCACGTGCTGATGATTACTCCCTCGTTCAGTGCGGCATGCTTTACAGCTTAGAACCGGGGCTCCAAAAGCGTTTTGAGCGACACGGAGCATATGAGATGTTCGAAGAGCTGAAAATGGTTTTCCAAGCTCATGCCCGGGTCGAGAGATATGAAGTCTCCGACAAGTTCTACAGTTGTAAGATGGAGGAAAATAGTTCTGTCAGTGAGCACATACTCAAAATGTCTGGGTTGCACAATCGCTTGTCCCAGCTGGACATTAACCTCCCGAACGAGGCAGTCATTGACATAATCCTTCAGTCGCTCCCACCTAGCTACAAGAGCTTTGTGATGAACTACAATATGCAGGGGATGGTGAAAACTATTCCTGAAGTATTTTCAATGCTGAAATCAGCAGAGGTGGAAATCAAAAAGGAACATCAAGTGTTGATGGTTAATAAAACCACTAGTTTCAAGAAGGCAAGGGTAAGAAGAACTTCAAGAAGGACGGCAAGGGAGTTGCCGCGCCCGGTAAACCAGTTGCCGGGAAGAAGTCAAAGAATGGACCCAAACCTGAGACTGAGTGCTTTTATTGCAAGGGAAAGTGACATTGGAAGCGGAACTGCCCCAAATACTTAGCGGACAAGAAGGCCGGCAACACTAAAGGTATATGTGATATACATGTAATTGATGTGTACCTTACCAGTACTCGTAGTAGCTCCTGGGTATTTGATACCGGTGTGGTTGCTCACATTTGTAACTCAAAACAGGAGCTGCGGAATAAGCGGAGACTGACAAAGGACGAGGTGACGATGCGCGTCGGGAATGGTTCCAAGGTCGATGTGATCGCCGTCGGCACGCTACCTCTATATTTACCTACGGGATTAGTTTTAAACCTCAATAATTGTTATTTAGTGCCAGCTTTGAGCATGAACATTGTATCTGGATCTCGTTTAATACGAGATGGCTACTCATTTAAATCCGAGAATAATGGTTGTTCTATTTATATGAGAGATATGTTTTATGGTCATGCTCCGCTGGTCAATGGTTTATTCTTAATGAATCTCGAACGTGATGTTACACATATTCATAGTGTGAATACCAAAAGATGTAATATTGATAATGATAGTCCCACATATCTGTGGCACTGCCGTGTAACATCCTCGATGCGACTATAGCTCCCACGTGTCGAGGCACGACTTAGAGACATAATCGCATTGAAGGCATATGTCGCAAGTTAGGCAATCTTCACAACATCCCATGTAATATGAATAATAAAGGGGAGAACATAGTTGGCTTACACTCGCCACGTCAATCATAAATAACATTACATCATCCAAAACACTCATGGCCCGACTACGGTGCCAAAATAGAAGAGAACCCAACATGCGACACGGTCCCAATCACCCCCAACTGGGCACCACTACTGGTCATCGGGAAAGGAAACGTAGTAACGCTGAGAGTCCTCGTCGAACTCCCACTTGAGCTCGTGCTCGTCACCTGGAGCGGAATCACCTGGACCTGCATCTGGAGTTATAGTATCTGTGAGCCACAGGGACTCAGCAATCTCGCACCCTCGCGATCAAAACTATTTAAGCTTATAGGAAGGATAGGCAGATATATGTGGAGCTGCAGCAAGCGACTAGCACATATGGTAGCTATCTTATACGCAAAAGAGAGCGAGAAGAGGAGGCAAAGCGCGAGCGAGAATCTAGAAGAACAACCTGCGCAAGCATAACTCCAACACCGTGTCCACTTCCCGGACTCCGCCGGAAAGGGGCCATCACGGTAACACACACGGTTGATTCATTTTAATTAAGTTTAATTCAAGTTATCTACAACCGGACATTAACAAATTCCCATCTGCCCATAACCGCGGGCACGGCTTTCGAAAGTTCAATCCCTGCAGGGGAGTCCCAACTTAGCCCATGACAAGCTCTCACGGTCAACGAAGGAATAGACCTCCTCCCAAGACGTTCCGATCAGACTCGGTATATCGGTAACTCAAGACACTTCGACAGGTTAAAACAAGACCAGCAACACCGCCCAAATGTGCCGACAAATTCCGATAGGAGCTGCACATATCTCTTTCTCAGGGCACACTCAGATGAGCAAGACGTCGGGTAGGCCAGCCCAGAGTTGCCCCTGGTAGCCCCGGACATCGCTCGGTGGGACCAACACTCAGAGGAGCACTGGCCCGGGGGGGTAAAATAAGATGACCCATGAGTCTGCAGAACCCAAGGGAAAGAAAAGGGGTAGGTGGCAACTGGTAAGACCGATGTTGGGCATTGCTGGAAAAGCTTTAAACAAGGCAAAATATCAAGGGGTTCCCATTATAACCCAACCGCGTAAGGAACGCAAAATCCGGGAACATAACACCGATATGACGGAAACTAAGGCGGCAAGAGTGGATCAAAACACTAGGCGAGAGGCCGAGCCTTCCACCCTTTACCAAGTATATAGAGGCATTAAGATAACATAGCAATATAATGATATCCCAACGAGTAAATAAATGTTCCAACAAGGAACGCTTCCAATCTTCACCTGCAACTAGCAACGCTATAAGAGGGGCTGAGCAAAGCGGTAACATAGCCAATCAACGGTTTGCTAGGACAAGGTGGGTTAGAGGTTTGACATGGCAATTGGGAGGCTGACAAGCAAAAGGTAGGCATCGTAGCATTGGCATAGCAAAGAGCAAGCAAACTAGCATAGCAAAGATAGTAGTGATTTCGAGGGTATGATCATCTTGCCTGCACAGTTGTCAGAGTTGACTGGATTCTCACAAGCAAACTCAACGGGCTCCTCGGTAGCGAACTCGTCTCCCGGCTCTACCCAAACAAGACAAACAAGCAACAAAGATACAATCAACCACGTGCAAACTCAAACAACACAATGCAAAGAGGACATGCTATGCGGGATGCGATGCGGGATGCAAATTGCAAGATATGACAGGAAATGCATGAACCTGGCCTCAACTTGGAATCCCAAGTGTTCCACTGGAAATATGAGATGAAATCGCTTGAAAACGATATAAAGATCATTGGAATCGGAGTTACGGTTTGGAAATGGCAAGCGTTTCAAAAATGACACCGGTCTGCGATTTACAGCAAGTAGGCATCTAAATGCAATGAAAGGAACATGCTACAGACACCAAACATGACAACACAATACATGGCAGGGATGCACACAAGATGCTTAACAAAAGACTAGCACTGAGCCACGGCCAATTCATCCATTATGAGGTTCAAACAAGCATGGCAAAAACGCAAATGCAAAACAGATTTCAGACTTAGTGAAATCAACACTAGTCTGAAATTTCAGATCACGAAGCCCTCTTCGGAGCAGCAAAACAACAATGATACAAGACCTGATTAAGACAACTAAGAACATGGAATGGAGCTACTCAACAAGCTTAACAAAAGACCCAAAGTGACCTGGGGCCAAAAGGGTTCACAAAATATACTAACGGGCACACGAACATAGCTAAAACACAATCAGTTTTCAGACTTAGTGAAAACTGAGACATGCTGAAATATAACTCACGAAGGCATGTAAACGAGCTCGATGCACTCACTACGGTGCAAGTCATGGTAAGACAAGCATACATCCATCAAGAAGGCACAAAATGCTAGCTAGACATGGCAAGAACAATGACATAGCATGCACGGATCAACTACAATAGCATCGGCAAAATCGCAAACGAGTTGACGATCTGCCCAGATTCACAACGAAGCAAAAGTAGAGCTCGATTGACTCAAGCTAGGGTGCTCCATAATTGCAAACAAAGACATGGATGGATAGAGCATAACATGATTAAAAAAACTACTCTACTGATCATCCTCAAAAGAGGCACGGATCACTAGGAAACAAGCTGAACATATGGCATCATGAACTAAATAATCCCAGACTTAGTGAAAACTACTAAGTCCCTGAAAACAGATTTACCGGGTGCCTCACTTTGCAAGCTTGCACAAGCCACCACACACATCCTAAAAATGCATGGGTTTCACCTCTGGAAAGAAGACAAAATCCTTAACAAAACATATGAAGGACTCACAGGCATAGCATGCACACATTAATCATGGCAAAAATGACAAAAGTCTAAGATGAACTAGCAGATCTGACAATTTACTCACGAAGCCTCCTAACAGCATTTTGGGCATCAAGATGAGCTCAAATGAAAATGATGCAATGGAATGAAATGATGTACTCGTAGAGGCGAACATTTTGATATACTATATGTCCAAATCGGAGCTACGGATGCAAAGTTACGGGGCCTCGAACAGGAGCATATGAAGTGAAAATTCCTGGGACTTGGCAAAAAAACAACCTCTCGGATTAGATCTAGGGTTTCGCACGGAAACCGAGGCACGGCCGGCACTGTTCACCGAAGCTCTCCGGCGAGGAAGCAGGGCTCCGGCGAGGAGGGAGTCGGCGCCGGCGAGGGCTGCCGGACGACGGGGTCGGCGGCGGCCGGAGCAGGGCCTGCCGGCGACGGGCTTGGCGGCGGGGCGGCGAGCTTGGCGAGGCGGGGTCCGGCGCGTGGCGGCGAGGCGGCCGGCGAGTCGGCGGCGAGAGGAGGCGGTGTCGGCGCCAGAGAAGAAGGGCGGCGCGGGCGGCGGAGGATGACCCGGGCGGCGGCGTGGCTACGGGCCTCGGGGGCCCGACTCGGGCCTCCCGGGCCGCGGCCGCGGCGGAGTGGCGAGGGCCACGTGGCAACGCCCGGTTGGGCGCGGGCGGCGGCAGGCGCTGTCCGTCCGGGGGCGGACACGTCCGTCGGTGCGGGGATCTATTTTTTTTAGACTAGGGTTTCGGGGAGGAAGAAAAGATCCGAAAACGGGGGGCTATTTATAGGCATAAGTGGAGCTAGGAGAGTCCAAATGAGGTGCGGTTTTCGGCCACGCGATCGTGATCGAACGCTCTAGGACATGTAGCAGAGTTTGGTGGGTTTTGGGCCAAATTGGAGGGGTGTTGGGCTGTAACACACACGAGGCCTTTTCGGTCCCTCGGTTAACCGTTGGAGTATCAAACGAAGTCCAAATGATACGAAACTTGACAGGCGGTCTACCGGTGGTAAACCAAGGCCGCTTGGCAAGTCTCGGTCCAATCCGGAAATGTTTAATCCCCACACACGAAATAAAGCTAGAAATGACCACCGGAGGAGAACGAAGCGCCGGAATGCAAAACGGACAACGGGGAAAATGCTCGAATGCATGAGATGAACACGTATGCAAATGCAATGCACATGATGACATGATATGAGATGCATGACAACGAAAAAAACACACAAAGACAAAGACCCGAACCCGAGGAATAAATATAACTTAACGCCGGAAATGGCAAGAGTTGGAGTACAAATAGGGAAAGTTACATCCGGGGTGTTACATGCCGCCTTGGTCACATTGGTGTCAAACGCATGAAGAAGCTCCATACATATGGACTTTTAGAGTCTCTTGATTTCGAATCATTTGACACGTGCGAACCATGCCTCATGGGTAAAATGACCAAGACTCCATTCTCCGGAACAATGGAGCGAGCAACCAACTTATTGGAAATTATACATACTGATGTGTGTGGTCCAATGAGCGTTGAGGCTCGCGGTGGCTATCGTTATGTTCTCACTCTCACTGATGACTTAAGTAGATATGGGTATGTCTATTTGATGAAACACAAGTCTGAGACCTTTGAAAAGTTCAAGGAATTTCAGAATGAGGTAGAGAATCAACGTGACCGAAAGATAAAATTCTTACGATCAGATCGTGGGGGAGAATATTTAAGTCACGAATTTGGTACGCACTTAAGGAAATGTGGAATCGTTTCACAACTCACGCCGCCTGGAACACCTCAGCATAACGGTGTGTCCAAACATCGTAATCGCACTCTATTGGATATGGTGCGATCTATGATGTCACTCACTGATTTACCACTATCATTTTGAGGATACGCTCTAGAGACAACTACATTCACTTTAAATAGGGCACCGTCTAAATCCGTTGAGATGACACCGTATGAATTATGGTTTGGGAAGAAACCTAAGCTGTCGTTTCTAAAAGTTTGGGGATGCGATGCTTATGTCAAGAAATTTAACCTGAAAAGCTCGAACCCAAGTCGGAAAAATGCGTCTTCATAGGATACCCTAAGGAAACCATTGGGTATACCTTCTACCTCAGATCCGAAGGCAAGATCTTTGTTGCCAAGAACGGGTCCTTTCTGGAGAAAGAGTTTCTCTCAAGAGAAGTAAGTGGGAGGAAAGTAGAACTCGATGAAGTACTTGATTATACTTTGCCCTTTCGTTGGTGTTAGAAATATGCCCTAGAGGCAATAATAAAATGGTTATTATTATATTTCCTTGTTCATGGTAATTGTCTATTGTTCATGCTATAATTGTGTTATCCGGAAATCGTAATACATGTGTGAATACATAGACCACAACATGTCCCTAGTGAGCCTCTAGTTAACTAGCTCGTTGATCAATAGATAGTCATGGTTTCCTGACTATGGACATTGGATGTCATTGATAACGGGATCACATCATTAGGAGAATGATGTGATGGACAAGACCCAATCCTAAGCATGGCACAAGATCGTGTAGTTCGTTTGCTAGAGCTTTTCCAATGTCAAGTATCATTTCCTTAGACCATGAGATCGTGTAACTCCCGGATGCCGTAGGAGTGCTTTGGGTGTACCAAACGTCACAACGTAACTGGGTGACTATAAAGGTATACTATAGGTATCCCCGAAAGTATCTGTTGGGTTGACACGGATCGAGACTGGGATTTGTCACTCCGTATGACGGAGAGGTATCTCTGGGCCCACTCGGCAATGCATCATCATAATGAGCTCAATGTGACCAAGTGTTTGTGTTGGGTTTCGTAGTAATTTCAAAAAATTTCCTACGCACACGCAAGATCATGGTGATGCATAGCAACAAGGGGAGAGTGTGATCTACGTACCCTTTGTAGATTGAAAACGGAAGCGTTTGGTTGATGTAGTCGTACGTCTTCACGATCCGACCGATCCAAGCACCGTTACTCCGGCACCTCCGAGTTCTTGGCACACGTTCAGCTCGATGACGATCCCTGGGCTCTGATCCAGCAAAGCGTCGGGGAGGAGTTCCGTCAGCACGACGGCGTGGTGATGATCTTGATGTTCTATCGTCGCAGGGCTTCGCCTAAGCACTGCTACAATATGACCGAGGTGGAATATGGTGGAGGGGGGCACCGCACACGGCTAAGGAACGATCACGAAGATCAACTTGTGTGTCTATGGGGTGCCCCCTGCCCCGTATATAAAGGAGTGGAGGAGGGGAGGGCCGGCCCTCTCTATGGCGCGCCCTAGGGGAGTCCTACTCCCACCGGGAGTAGGATTCCCCCTTTCCTACTCCAACTAGGAGTCCTTCCATGTATTAGGAGTAGGAGTCAAGGGAAGGGAAAAGAGGAGAGAAGGAAGGAGGGGGCGCAGCCCTTCCCCCTAGTCCAATTCGGACTAGGCCTTGGGGGGGCGCCCAACCTCTCCTATCTCTTTCCCCTAAAGCCCAATAAGGCCCATATACTCCCCGGCGAATTCCTGTAACTCTCCGGTACTCTGAAAAATACTCGGATCACTCGGAACCTTTCCGATGTCCGAATATAGTCGTCCAATATATCGATTTTTACGTCTCGACCATTTCGAGACTCCTCGTCATGTCCCCGATCTCATCTGGGACTCCGAACTCCTTCGGTACATCAAAACTCATAAACTCATAATATAACTGTCATCGAAACCTTAAGCGTGCGGACCCTACGGTTCGAGAACAATGTAGACATGACCGAGACACGTCTCCGGTCAATAACCAATAGCGGGACCTGGATGCCCATATTGGCTCCTACATATTCTACGAAGATCTTTATCGGTCAGACCGCATAACAACATACGTTGTTCCCTTTGTCATCGGTATGTTACTTGCCCGAGATTCGATCGTCGGTATCCAATACCTAGTTCAATCTCGTTACCGGAAAGTCTCTTTACTCGTTCCGTAATACATCATTTCGCAACTAACTCATTAGTTGCAATGCTTGCAAGGCTTATGTGATGTGCATTACCGAGAGGGCCCAGAGATACCTCTCCAACAATCGGAGTGACAAATCCTAATCTCGAAATACGCCAACCCAACATCTACCTTTGGAGACACCTGTAATGCTCCTTTATAATCACCCAGTTACGTTGTGACGTTTGGTAGCACCCAAAGTGTTCCTCCGGCAAACGGGAGTTGCATAATCTCATAGTGTCATAGGAACTGTATAAGTCATGAAGAAAGCAATAGCAACATACTAAACGATCGGGTGCTAAGCTAATGGAATGGGTCATGTCAATCAGATCATTCAACTAATGATGTGACCCGTTAATCAAATAACAACTCTTTGTCTATGGTTAGGAAACATAACCATCTTTGATTAACGAGCTAGTCAAGTAGAGGCATTACTAGTGACACTCTGTTTGTCTATGTATTCACACATGTATTATGTTTCCAGTTAATACAATTCTAGCATGAATAATAAACATTTATCATGAAATAAGGAAATAAATAATAACTTTATTATTGCCTCTAGGGCATATTTCCTTCAGTTTGGTCACGGGATCATGCATTACGGTACGAGTAAAGTGACTTGCCGGTAACGAGATTGAACGAGGTATTGGGATACCGACGACCGAATCTCGGGCAAGTAACGTACCGATTGACAAAGGGAATTGAATATAGGATTGATTGAATCCTCGACATCGTGGTTCATCCGATGAGATCATCGTGGAACATGTGGGAGCCAACATGGGTATCCAGATCCCGCTGTTGGTTATTGACCGGAGAGTCATCTCGGTCATGTCTGCATGTCTCCCGAACCCGTAGGGTCTACACACTTAAGGTTCGGTGATGCTAGGGTTGTAGAGATATTAGTATGCGGTAACCCAAAAGTTGTTCGGAGTCCTGGATGAGATCCCGGACATCACGAGGAGTTCTAGAATGGTCCGGAGGTGAAGATTTATATATAGGAAGTCCAGTTTCGGCCATCGGGAAAGTTTCGGGGGTAATCGGTATTGTACCGGGACCACCGGAAGGGTCCCGGGGGTCCACCGGGTGAGGCCACCTATCCCGGAGGGCCCCATGGGCTGAAGTGGGAGGGGAACCAGCCCCTGATGGGCTGGTGCGCCCCCCATGGGCCTCCCCCCGCGCCTAGGATTGGAAACCCTAGGGGTGGGGGCGCCCCACTTGGCTTGGGGGGCAAGTCCCCTTGGCCACCGCCCCCCTTGGAGATCCCATCTCCTAGGGCCGGCGCCCCCCTAGGGGCCCTATATATAGTGGGGGGAGGGAGGGCAGCCGTACCCAAGTCCCTGGTGCCTCCCTCTCCCCTCGTAACACCTCTCTCTCTCGTTGGAGCTTGGCGAAGCCCTGCCGAGATCACCGCTGCTTCCACCACCACGCCGTCGTGCTGCTGGATCTCCATCAACCTCTCCTTCCCCTTGCTGGATCAAGAAGGAGGAGACGTCTTCCCAACCGTACGTGTGTTGAACGCGGAGGTGCCGTCCGTTCGGCGCTCGGTCATCGGTGATTTGGATCACGACGAGTACGACTCCATCTACCCCGTTCTCTTGAACGCTTCCGCTCGCGATCTACAAGGGTATGTAGATGCACTCCCCTCTCCCTCGTTGCTAGATGACTCCATAGATTGATCTTGGTGATGCGTAGAAAATTTTAAAATTCTGCTACGTTCCCCAACAGTTGGGCCCACAAGAATGAACAAGACTATTGGAGTGGGGAAAGGGATCGCTGATTTGCTACTATGGCTGAAGACAGCTCATCGAAAATGCACTCTACCATTTGTGAAGTCCAGAGACCAGTCATAAGTTGCAACACACCAGTTCTCGATTCCAAGGAAACAAAGTTCATGCCTCACAGGTACTCACCGTGGGCATGGTGAACATGGTGGCAACAGTCAGGATGACGGTGAGCCGAGAATCTGGAGGGGGATTCGCCGGTCCAGGTTGGATTAGCGCCGAGTTAAAGGGATCTCGCGTATGGGGAGTAGGGAAGCGGGGAAGGACGAGATGGGATTCAGGCAGGGTTTATGGACTGGCGATGGAAGAGGCACATAAGAGCAAGTCCAGCAGTTCTCCTAATTTTTCTCCCCTATATCTCAAAATAGGGGATTTCCTTAAAAAGATACCCCCTAAAAATTGCTCAGCTCTAGCAGTTCCCCTAACTTCTCCCTTATTCTATACTTTAAGAATATTTCATAACTACCAACAACTAGTTTTTAAAGAGGCGAAGGCGTTGTGGCGGGAAGGAGCTTTTCAGAGGCAGCGGTTGCATCGGCCACCGAGTCGGGGAGGGGATCGGGGAGGTCGTCGTTCCTTAGATAGAGAGGAGAGAGAGGGCGATGTCAGGGAGGCCAAAAAAACGGGGAGAGGATCGGGGAACTGCTGGAAGCAGTTTTTTTTGCTCTTTTCTCCTAAAATAGCGTTGAGGGATGGTTTGGGCGTGCTGCTGGACTTACTCTAAGACAAGAGCAAGCAGAGTTTCTACCTAGAGTGACTGCAGCGTGTTTTAATTTTGGCTGATTATTAATGTGAGCTTACATTTCACGCTTTCAAAATTTGTCGTCTACGCTTTCACGTGGTTTACTCTCTCCGTATCAAATTGCTTAAATTTTTGCAAAGTTAACTACACAGGTAGTGCTCCTCCAGCACCGGGAGTACTACTGTACTAGTGTAGAGTAGCCATAGACACTGTAGCATCACCAGTTCACTGCGCACCGACGCCAAACCAAGCACCGGGATCCGAGGCAGACGCCCATGGCCGACGACGAGGTGGTCGCCGCGTCCGCGGAGGAGTCGCTGACCACTCCGCTACTCGAGCCAGCCGCGAGCCCCGGCGACCCGTCGGTGGAGGTGAGTCTGTACCGGCGGGGCGCCGGCCCGCCCAAGGTCTTCCGGTCGGGCCTGAGGGGTCCTCGCCGCGACCGCCTCGACGTGCGCGGCATCCAGGCAGAGCACGGGCTCCGCGCCCTCTTCGCCTTCAAGCCCGGGGTCTCCCGCCGCGGCCTCCGGATCCGGCCAGACCCGGCGACCGGCGACTCCGCCGTGCCCTTCCGCGACGGCGCCGCCATCGCCCTCGACGGCGAGCCCAAGGTAAAGGAGCTGATCCCTGCCCGTTTTGCGTTTCGCACCCCGCGGTGTGGGGATTTCGCAGAAGGGCTTGACGGACTGGATTTTCCTCGTCGCGCAGGTGCAGGTGTCGTGGACCAAGCCTGTGTTGATGATCGCCACCGGCCTGCTGGTGCCGGCGGTGATGGCGGTGGTGGCTTTCAACGGGGTGCCTGAGTCGCTACTGTCGTCGAGCGTAGTCAACGCCCTCTTCTCGCCGTGGATCCTCGCCAGCGCGGTCATCGTCTTCGTCCGTCTCAGGATGCGGCCACAAGCTCCTCCTCCATGGAGCCGAGCTACTGTAATGTAATAGCCCTCCTTTGTACTCCTATCAAGAAGAAGCTCCTGTTATCTCTTTTCTCTTCAGAAATTATGTGCAATGGAGACAAAATTCCAGAATAAATGTGTGCGCAGTTTGCTTCAACGCAAATAATCATCTCCGCTGAAGAAATTTTCCATTTGAGTATGCAAGTTCCATATTCCATAATCATCTCTCAGAACCAGAACACAAAGATACATTACCACCACGTGTATCACATAAGTTACTGAAACAAAGTTTATACAGAACCTCCTCAAAACAGCTTTCAGATTTTTCACACACAGACAACCAAATAAGATCAGGAAAGCCAAGACTATCCGTGGATCCAAATGTTATCACTGAACCAAACCAAAACTAGCAGAAAGGAGTAAGTTTTAGTCGCTATCATCTTCGCCTTCTCGCGTTTCAAGCTCGGAGACAACCTTTTCTATGAACTTCCTGCGAACGCCTTCCATGACATTGTTACCACCTTGCCCATCATTCAGTACTGGGTCTGAGTGGCAAAGCGCCAATGCAACAGCTGAAATAAACAGAATGAAAGTTTAGCATAAAGAGTGGAAGACCGTCTGTGACACTTAAAGATTCCGTGTGCTCACATCGGTCGGTGCAATTTAAATGATGAAGAAAAATCCTTTGTCGTTTCTTATTCACACGACACACTCAGTTTAGTGGTAACAGCAGCATAACTGTGAACTAGGTATGTCACTGTGTTAGGCACTCATCTAAAAATTTGTTCCCTCATTTTTTTTCTCTCTTTTGCCATACATTAGGACCATATATCCACTGTAGACATGCCTGTCGTAATGAACATGTTTTCCTCTTAGTACGAAAAGAAAAAGACCTCATCCTAAGGTCAAAGATTATATGTTAAGGCATCTAGATTGTAATATCCACAGAACTTGTGTATTGTATCCTGCGACTGGCTAATTGCAACTTTAAGCAGCCATACACACAAACTGTTCACTAGTGTATACTAACAATGTTTTTGTCCAACCAACTAAATAAAGAAGAGTAACTTGAACTAACCTCACAAAAAGAGAACTTGAACTAAGATAATGAAAACTGATTGTGTGGTATTTCTTACATTCAGGTGTGCATTTCTTTCCACCGAACTTCTGTAGACCAACATAAGTCCCTTTGACAGCACTGTTGTTGTACACCAGTATTGTAGGAACATTCCTGTCTGGGTAGTTGGGAATACAGTCCGTGGAAATAATTTTAACAAACTTGGTTTCTGCATATTTTGTCGCCAGTTCCTCCAGGCAAGTCTCAAGCAGCCCACATTCTGGTATCCTGCAATAAGATCCATAGAAGTCTCAGACAATGAACAGCTCGAGATAGAATTTCTTCCTAAAGTCATTTATGTATTATGAGCACCTTTAGGAAGCAGTTAAACAGTATATAAAACAGAAGCACTGCAAATGTTTTATAGAAGCACAGGGCATAATGGCCTAAAATCCTACAATTTCCAGTCAAAATGAGTATAAATCAAAATATGAGTAAAGGAATTATGAAAAGTGGAGAGCATGTGGAGTAAATCGAAGTAGAAAAGAAGTGGAAAAATATCGTGGTGTGGTGTGGTGTGGTATGGTTTGCTAAGCTAAGTTATCTTGTTTATCTGGTTTGACATGGTAGTGGATTTTTTTGTGTGCCAGAACACTGTTTCAACACAATTGAATCTCTGGATAAAAAGATTCCAAGAACCATAGTGGACAGTACTCATTTTCAAGCTGCCATAGTTATTTTTCCTACTTCTAATCAACACGACCAAATATGTATAGTTAGATAGTTAGTCACGAATAAAGTTCTACACGCCCATAAAAAAATTAGCTGTTTCTTGGTGTAGTTTCTGACACAAGAAGATCATCATATTGTAAACTGGATGGATTTCGCCTTACGCATCCTTGTAGAGGAAGACCACAACCCAGACGTCCGGTGGAGCCTGCGAAACCTCACGCACAAAATCAGAGCCTGTGATGGGCTGTATTGTGCCGAATCTCGCAGTTTTTGCTGCCTCCTTGAGCTCTGCAAGCCTCATCCTCCTGTAAGCACACCACAACATCAAAAAATTCGTGGACATGTATTTTTGGCTGCATGGATCAGAATGAGACTTCTCCCAAGTGGATCAAAAATAACTGAAACAGACCAGACTTCTACGGAAATCACACGAATTACCCCCATCCTACTGTGCAATTCGGGTCAAATCAATCACGAAAAGCACTAGTGGGACACATCTCATGGATCGCCAGACGCGCGGGAGACCAGATCGAGGCCGAGGGGAACAGAGAGCGGGCGTTACCTGTACTGCTCGAGGAAGCGGTCGTCGTCGAGGTCGTCCTCGAGCTCCTCGAGCTCGTCGGGGTCGCGCGCGTCGAGCCACTCCTTGGACCTGGGCTGCTCGTCGGCGTCGGCCCTGGGGGCGAAGGGCGCCGGCTTGAAGGGCGCCGGCTTCTCGGGCAGGTTCCCGAGCTTGCGCTGGATGTCGTCCCACTGCGTCGTCGCCCCCTCCACGTCCTTGTACACGAAGTGGTAGTCCGCCATGGCCGAGCCTCGAAGGAGCGAGCGAGCGAGAGAGAGATCGGGACAGGAGGAGAAGCGGAAGGGGAACGGGGAGAATGGGAGGGCTCGGCTGACAGGTGGGCCCCACGCACTCGCGATGGACGCCGTCGCGCGTGGGATCGGAGCGGACGGACCCGCGTGTCCCGGGCAGGCTGGGCCCGCTGGTCATTCAGACAGAGGCTTTTCGCTGGACGAGACATATCGAGTGTCACTGCGGCGCGGCCGGCTCTCTGATCGCGAAACCAAAACCGAGGAGGAGCGGCGAGATCGTCTTCGGGGCGGCGGAGATGACGGTCGGCCATCTCGCCAACGACGCCACGACGGCACGGTGAGCTCCTCCTCCTCCGATTTGCTCGATGCAATGTGTGACGTGTCAATGTGTGTGGGGTTGGAGGTTAGGGTTCTTCGCGGTGCGGCTGCCGCAGCGGACGGACTGGGAGGAAATGTAGTGGGGTAGTGTTTGGTTGTGGAGAAAAAGTGTGACACTAACTGTATATAACTGTTAGGAAATACACCATGACTGTAATCAATGGAACGAGTAAAGACTGATTTTCTATGGTTCATCAAGGTAATATAAGACATTTTTGCAGTTCAAATTAAACTGCAAAAACGTCTTATATTTAGTTACAGAGAGAGTATATGATATGCGCGCTTGTGCGTATTCTAGAAAAATATTCTGACTAAAAGATGGCTTGCACATGATTGTTCAAGATCAGATTGGATGGAATATTGAGAATGAATTTTTTAGAGTAACGGATCTAGCAAAGCCGCGCCATCGCCTGTTGCCACCTCCTCCCAGCCCTGAGCCGGCCGCCCCGACCATGGAAGGAGGGGATGTTGTACGCAGGTACTCCTCCCTTTGCGTTCTGGTTGTGGCGGACAGGGAGTAATAGCAATTCTCCTGGACAAATTCGGAAGGGGAATAAAGTTGAACAGTCATTAGAGACTGATATATTGACTAGACCAAACTACTCTGACAGTGCCAACAAGCATGATAGTAATAACAATACTACTGTAAGTCTGTAACTACTCTGAGAGGGTCACCTCGGAACAACATTAAACATTCTTGTCATCTTCATGGCTAAGGTAGTTATCCGTTTGTTGGAGATGAGATTCTCTCTTCAGCCCAGGTGACATGCCATGAAACATGCAGCGCATTGAATTTATTCTAACTACGGTGATGTCTTCTAAATTTTTATTTTCCCTTTTTGTAGTGGGAGACAATATTGAAATATTCTTCTGAAGCCGCAGTTGACACCTATGAAGAAATAGCTATTATCATACCAAGGTTGGAAATATGGACCATTCATGTTATACCATCTTCTTTTTGTTTACCTCTCCCCCCAAAGTTAACAAGTCTTTGGCTATGCAGAGGACGACGTACTGTTGAGCTTCATCTTTCATTTCTGCGACTCCATGGACAAGCTGATGATATTAAAATCCAATATAGCAGCATCATTCGCCTTTTTGTTTTACCAAAGGTTATGTGTGTACTGTAATTATTGTGATATTGTATTGGTTGATCCTAGATATGTAAATAATTCGATTGCATGGTTGTGCTTTCCAGCCAAACAGTCCCCATACCTTTGCGGTTGTCACTCTTGATCCGCCAATCCGTAAAGGCAGAACATTGTACCCTCACATTGTCATTCAGGTTATGTGCGGCAAAATTTGCTCGTAATGTTTAGGTGTTATATGTAATTTTTGATTTGGCAACTTGGTTACAGTGTTTGTTTTGCTGGACAATATAGCAATTGTTTAACTCTTTCCCTTATTCTTTGACAGTTTATGACAGAGGTAATAGTCGAAACAGATTTGAATTTAAGCAGAGATCTTCTGGCCGGAAAATACAAAGATAAGTTGGAGGAATCTTATATGGTGAACATTTTGCTACTTCGAAACATTATTTGTTAGTACTTATGTTGATGTGCTCAAAATGGAACCGAATATCATGTTGAAATCATAAAATATATTCCCTCTGTTATCTATTATATGATGTTTTAGATATTTCAATAAGGACTGCATACGGGCTGAGATGCGTGAACAAACACACTAAAATGCGTCTATATACATCTGAATCAGAAAAAAGTTAGAACATCTTATAATTTGGAACCGAGGGAATACATGGCAATGTGCAGAGACAAGTTTGTTAGTACAGAAAACTCCACCAGGAGTGTTCTGTATGGTCGAGATACAAAGAGATTCTTCGAGCCACCAATGACTTTTTTCTGTTAGAAAATTGAATCCCCCTTTTGTGGTTTGTTAATAATCACATTCAACCTTTTATCAAACTTGAATTGGATTTGAACAAGAAGCTTAAGTTAGGCCAAACAATTTCATTCGTTTTCAAAAGAACACCACATGGTTTTTGAGATGGATAATACTCATTTATTCCCAAATACTCCCTCCTTTCCTATATAGAAGGCCTACGTGTTCCCAAGATCGACAATTCAAGCACTGTAATTTAAATTGTTTGTCACAAAAGTTATACCATTAGAAAATATAACATTTGAAGTTTCTAATGGTGAAATTTTTGTGATCTATAACCCATCTTACGTTGGTGAGATTATCCATCTAGGCATACACGTGGGCCTTTTAAACCGGAAAGGAGGTAGTATGCCTCTACCGACTACCCCATTACAGGAAAGGGTAAATTTGGTGGATATTTATGGGAAGGCTTATAACCAAATAATTCTGTTACTCTCAAGTCTGAACCTGTACACTGTACGAGGTTCTGTTATAAAACTGGCGCTTGCCCTTTTGAACTAGTTTGTAATTCTTACTTAACTTATTCCTCTCTACTGACAGTTCCTTGGGTCTGGTAAATCCTATTGTGTTAAATCAACTAACTTACACAAGGGTTCGATTCATCCTTAGGGTCCAATACATGAGGTATTCACCAAAGTCCTTTGTGGCCTATCTGGTGCCAAAGTCACAAGGCCGGGTTCTTACAGAACTTGCCAAGGTGAATATGCAGTTAAAACATCTCTGAAATCTGAACATGGACTGCTGTATCCACTTGAAAAAGGTTTCTTCTTTCTGCCAGAGCCCCCTATGCTCATCCTTTATGAAGAGGTATTAGTTTTTCCTTATGCTAGAAATTGATACCGTCCCTCCGTGCATTGCTGAAATGATATATCATTTACTACTATTTGATGTAGGTTGAGTTTGTTGGGTTTGGAAGTTACCGCCGTGAGGGCGCCGGTAAATCAGATTGCTAGTTGGACCTCCTTGTCAAGCGAAAAAATGGCCAAGAGCATATCTTCAGAAATATTCAAAGGAATGAATACTTTAACCTTTTCAACTTCATCAAGTATGTGCCCGTCTGTTGGCTTCAACATCCTTCTTTCTATATATATACTTAAGCGCTATGAGTATCTTCATTTTTATATGGGAAATTTGCAGTGGAAAGCAGTTGAAAACAATGAACCTTGGGGACGAGCAAAGTGATGAGGTAGATTGCCTCGTGTTGGCATGTTTGCTTGATGCTGACATTTTAATCTTGTTATTAAGTCCCTCCATATACTTGTGTTGTTCATTGCTTCACGCCAGGATGAAGATTTTGGTTCCTTTATGGGTGGCGGAGGATCTTCTACTGATGATGATTCTAGCGGGGACGAATCAGAATCTAGTGAAAGTGGGGGTGAAAAGGAGGTAATTATATTTATTGCTTGCTCTCGTAAGCCTTAAATGTTAAGCTACTATGCCAATGATCTCTTGCTCATTGTTTCTCTTTTCCTTTCTATAAATCACCCGAGAAGGGAGCCAGTAGTGGCGACGGAGGTTCGAAGAAAAGGAAGTGGAAGAAGAAACACGCGACGTACCGTTGGCACAGGATGAGCTGGCGAGGGTTCCGCGTCCGATGACGAGTCACACTAGGCTCTTGTCCTCTGGGCACGATGGAGGTATATGTCTGTTGGTCACTGACGCAGAGTTTGGCCTTTGAAATCATGCATCCCAGCTTGCACTGGAGCTGATCATTGATTTTCCGATATGTTTTTTTGTAACCAAGAGCAGATGAGAGGGGGGGATTCAGTATCATGCTCGAAACTAAACAGTAGGCGGAACAATTACAACAAAGCACCTTTCAGATTTTATTTACTTTCACAATGAAACATAAGATTGTTAGTTGTCATATAAGTATGGTATATCTGAGTGAGATTGGATTATGGCATATGCCATTCCCATTTCAGCTATGGAACAGAACATCATTATTATTGTACAACAGCACTACAGGAAAGGAGTTTCGTGAAATCAAAGTATTGGCCATATGACTGAAAATTTGTCCACCAGCTCGAAGAATACTAATAAAACTATGATTGTTTGGGAGTTTATTTAGACGCGCTGTTGCACTATGTGCCCGTGCGCGGCGACTGGGAGCAACCGAGCAACTCGTGGCCACGGCCATGGCCAGCGCTGAGCAGGGCGGCAAGCTGGAGTGCTGGGCGTCCTCGTCAAGGAGTCGAGAATGTCGAGCAGAGCTTCTTCAGACGCCCCCCAGCTCGCGCACGACGGCAAGGTGGTGAACGCCTCACCTGTACCTGGTGTTCGGTGTACTCGGCGACCAAGGCGGCCGTGAACCAGCTCGCCTGTAACTGTAATTAACCTCGCAGTCGAGTTACCAAGCAGAAGCAGCAGTATACAAGCGAGACAATTAATCTCCCCGGTGGTGTTGGCTCGTTTCATCCGTGGCCGGTGATATATAATGTAACCTTCTCGCCGGCCCGATGGGACGTACAGTGCGTACGTAGAAATCGCTACGGTTAGGAACGAGCCGTGGACCCGTTTTTCTTAGAGGTACAGCTTCGCTGGCTTCATATGCGCGGCCGTGGCCTACGGCGCTGGAAAGGAGCCGTCGTTTCTTATCTTCCAAACGATGCACCGCGATCTCTTTCCTTCTTTGCAACGGGGACGTACGTAGACGGTTGCTTCAGTGATTTCATGCGTGGCCTACGACTAGGGGTCGAAACGGATCAGATGCGGATTAGATAGTGTTTCTTACCACTTCCATTTTCATATTTCAAAATGGATACGGATCTGAATACGGATGTTCTTGAATACGGATGCGGCTTGGATATTATTTGAATACGGATACACATCAGATATTTTCTTGATTCGGAACGGATACGAATAATATCAACATATTGCTTAAGTAAATTAGTCGATAGCTATGTGACCTAAAATAATCAATTTGTGACATACAATAAGTCAATGATAAATAGGTTTATGAATAAATACTATTGTAATGCATAATAATTTATAAGTTTAATCATATAAAGAGTAAAATTTGACCATTTATTTGGCTTTTATGTTGGATAATTGGAATATTGGGACTAGAATTTTAAAAAATACCTCCCATAATCTTATTCGGATACGGATATATCCACTTCCATATCCATATTTGTGTCAAAATCTCCTACCATATTTTATTTTGTATTTGTTTAATAAATTCGGATACGGACAATTTTCATTTTCATTTTGGTTCGGATACGGATGTTTCGGATACGAATAGGCATTTTCTCGAATATGAATATTGGACATTTCGAATTATCCGCTACCACTTTCCACCCCTACCTACGACTCAAAGGAGCAGTCCTTTCGTATCTCTCCCACGGTGCATCGCGATCTCTTTCCTTCCTTGAGAGACCGCTACGGTCACGCTTGATCGCCATGGTTTCATACCTACGGCTGCAAATACTCATCATTTCCCCCTGTGTCCAGTGAGACCAATGATTGAACCGCCTGTATATACGTGCCCCGTTCCACTCGCATTCTCATCTCACCATCCCCATTCCTGAACTGCAAAGCAAGAAGGCAGAGCTC
Organism: Triticum urartu; assembly: GCF_003073215.2. NCBI lineage: Eukaryota > Viridiplantae > Streptophyta > Magnoliopsida > Poales > Poaceae > Triticum > Triticum urartu. Next base: position 74,161,551 of record NC_053024.1, on the reverse strand, counting down.
TGGGAGTCTGGGTATAGTCATGGCCGCCACAGTGGTCGTGGCGTGCCACGCTTCGAGGAGCGGCGGTGTGGCCAGGTGCTTTCGTCGGAGCACTGGCTTCCGGTCAGAGTGGCCGAGCAGCTGCGCCTGCACGGTACTCTCCACCAAAGGCGGCCTCGCTTCTCTTCCACTCTACCAGCAGCCACGCCTCGCCCACGACCATGGCGTGGTCGTTGGTAGAGTAGGAGACGAGCATGGCCACCTGTTCGACGCCCGGCAATCAAGGCGTGCCAGCGTACTGCCAGAAGGCCTACCCGGCGGGCTGTCCAGCTCCACGCCGTGCTCCTCATGAGAGTTAATTGCAAAAAATCACCATATTTGAGGCATTGATTGCAGAAAACCATCTAGTCCTTAATTTTATACAAAAATCATCGCGTTTCTAGTAAACTTTTTGTAAATTGCACTGATCAGATGATTTAGCCTGATTGATCACTTTCTGACAAGTGGGACCGGATTGCAAGGAGATGATTTGATAAAAGATTGACATACACCTCCCTGGATTTCACAGACACCCTTATTCAAAAAATGAAAAAGCAATCAGCCCCCTCCCACCCCCGTCGCCTTCCTCCTCTGGGGTGGTGGCTGGCCACAGCGAGGCGGCCTCCGGCGGGACGGCCTCCCTCCTCCCTGGCCTTGCTCGTGGGCGGGGTGGCCTCCCTCCTCCCTGGTTGTGTCGCGGGAGCTTCGACGCTCGGCGAGTGATCCGCCCCGCGCGCTGCTGTGTGCTACTGCTCGGCACCGCAGCTCCCCGCCGGTGCTGCTCCGGGCTGCCGTGCAGCAGGACGCCGCGAACGAGGCCGCGTGCTGCTCCGGGCGGCCGCGGACGAGGGCGTCGTGCTGCTCCAAGAAGTCGTGGATAAGGCCGCCGTGCGCTGGACACCGCGGACGAGGCCGCTGTGCTGCACCAGGATACCACGGACGAGGCCGTCGTGTTTCTCTAGGCCGCCGCCGACGAGGCCGTCGTGCTGCACCAGGACGCCGCGCAGCGGGACGTCGAGGACGAGGCCGCCGTGCCTGTGGGCAGCAGCAACACCACTGCGGGGACCTGCGACCCGGACGGACTGCTCAACAGCTTCGAACTCCGGCGAGGACGAGCTCCTGCGCGCCGTGACCCTTCCGCTCCGGCGAGGCGCGGCGCAGAGATGAGGAGAGGCGGGGCCGACGGTGGGCTTCCGGCGGTTGCGACGTGAGCCGGTCGGGCTGGCGTGGTTGGCTATCGTTCCGGCTCGAAGCGTGGTGGGCGGCGGCAGCAGGGAAAGCCTACGGCCATGGCGGGGCGGAAGGCGTTGCCCTCACCGGCACCTCGTCCGGCCCTCCGCCCGAGCCGCTGCCGTCCACCACCGGTCAAGCCAAGAAGGACCGGCACCACGTCCACCAGGGGCTGTGCAGTGAGGATGGATAGGTGGGACGGAGTAGGGAGGCCATGGCCGCGATGGTTTGTGACCGTCCACTTGCGCGGCGAGCACCGGCCGTGGTCAACGCGAGGTCGGGGATGAGAGACCACGGGATTGGATCGGGGCAGGAGTTGATTGCTTTTTATTTTTAGATCAAGGGGGGTGTGTGTAAAAAAATTACTCTTACAATTTGGCCCCACTTGTCAGAAAGTGGTTAAATGAGACAAATCATCTGATCAGTGCAATTTGCAAAAAGTTTGCTAGAAACGCGGTGATTTTTGCACAAAATTAAGGACTAGGTGGTTTTCTGCAATCGATGCCCCAAATATCGTGGTTTTTTGCAATTAACTCTCCTCATGGAGAAGCTTGTCCTGTGGTACGATCCACATCCACATGAACTACGACATGGCCGCCCTGTCTTAGTTTATCGATCAGGTAGAGTGTCTGTGGTATGGTGCCGTGTGTGCGTGGCCCGTACAGGAGTGGCCATATATGAGTGCGTGTGTAATAACTCTCCGAATAATGGAGTGAGAAGTGATTTGAACCTCCCCCTGTTCTCTCTGCTCTCGCCTAACCTCTCCTCCTCTCCCCTCTGAATCCCTACCAAACTCTCGTCTCCTGCGCCGATCCCAAAATTTTTTGCTGCCCGTATTCTCATGTCCTCATGACGATCCGTAACATCCAGTGGTTAGGGTGCAAATTTGCCTTGGTGAATTCGCACGAAATCCCGTTGCTCAGTTGGATCCTTTCCGAGCGAGTTTTTTTTTTGAGAGTGCAACATGGTGCAAATATGATTGCGCGCTCAGGTCTTCTATAATGCAAGATGCTTAGGGAGATGATTAGATAAATGAACCGGGTATTTTTAAAGCGGCGGTGCCTATTTCTAAAGAAGAGACGACTAATTAAGCATCTACCCTATACAAATAAGCACAGACACTTAGAAAAAGTCTGGTTTATTTTTCTAAGCACCTTGCATTGTACAAGGCCTCATACTCGCCCTCTGTCTCGGTCTAGCATACGAAGCGAAGCAACCTAACATTCAGGCTGAAATACGCGAGAAATATTGCTGTAGAAAATATTTGGGTCGGGTTAGAAAATATGTTTGATATTTCTATCCATAATTTTGAGTCTGTTGCGAAGCTATGGCTTTGTGAAAAAAGATTCCTGCATTTGAGTGTGATTACATCTGCAATTTTATGGGGGTCTGGAACTTAGGAATTCGGTGGTGTTTAATAGATGTACCTGGATTTCTTTGGTGCTAGGCCTAATCTCGTGTTATCTGAGAGATTGAACAATACAGTTCAAGGATCTTCAGGGGGTAAAGTGTTGAATATTCAGAACCTGCTGTGGAAGAGACCGAAAGACCCTTTTGCCTCAGAGGCAGACTAATTGAACGCGAGAGATGGTTTGACTCTGTTTCCTGTGGAGCTACACTTGGCGAAAATGATGTACCTGGAGGAGTCAATTGATCATTTGCCCCACATTTTGCTCTGCCTCGGCCAATATGCCCCATCTACATTGCAATTGCTAAAATGCCCCATTTTTGCTATGGCACTTGACAAAAATAACCCACACTGCAAGTAAACACATATTTTTAGTTAACTACTTAGTGTCATTTTCATCAATTTTTCACCATTAATTACATGCCTAACTAACAACTAAGAAAAAATAACTAAGTAATCCTAGCTCATAGTTAAGTGTTTAAATATGCCATCTTAGTTAGATCAATGCATAGATCATTACTTTGTCGTATTCATGCATGTTTGCATCGACTAAAATGGTATGGCTTACACCTTAGTTAACCTTTCTTTTGTTATGGAATAATTGGAAATGTCTATATGATGTTGAGTAAATAGGCAATTTTTGATTAGTTTAATCAAAGAATAAATCAATAGCATGGCATTGACAGAAATAAACACATGCTGATATTCGATCGTGCAAGTACACACTACACTAATCGGTTGGTCAAAAGCAATTAAATTTCCCTGAATGATAGTCATATTAGTTTTTATTTTTGAGATTTTTAAACAATTTTGGCCAAAATTTAACTAAAAATTAAAAAATCTATAAATCTCTACTCCAAATTTGATGACAATTTACGAGATTACTAGAAACAATACGGTTGCCGTTGTGTAAAAAATCATAAATTTCTGGACACTTTTTTTGGGTCAATTTTTTTGGCTAAAAATGAAAAATCGGCTTTAGATTGAGAGGATTGAGAGATTCATCGATTTTTCATTTTCAACCAAAATTTGGAACCAAACAAAAGTGTAGAAAAAAAAATGAAAAATCTCTCTAAAATGAACACCAATATGATGATCAGTCTGGGAAAGTTTCACTTTTTTTGACAACCCAACTAAAAATTACAACAAAAATACAAATTCAACCCCTACTTGGCATGCCCAGTCAGCGCCCAGCTAGCATTGACTCTAATCAAATCCAGTTTACTTGGTCCAAACCGAGACCTGGGTTGTGTTTTTGAAAACCTTGTGGTAAGCCGAGGGTGTATTTTATCCGGTTTCGAAGTTGAAGATTGTATCTGAACCAAGTGATCAGTTTGAGGTTGAAATGTGCACTTTTATCTTTCTTTTAGAGCGATGGGTTGCTGAGCCTTAGCAAAATGGATTAGCTCTCCCATCCAACAAAAATACTCATGTTCCACGCTCAACGCCCGGAAAAAGCGAGGTAACATACACGTTGTTAATACATAAAGCCCGATAAGCAAGTCATGGGTTGATACACAAACAAGATCCCAATAGCGGGAGATTAGAGATTCATACGAGAAAACATAAGTAAACGGCCTTCTGCCAGAGCTTCCAAGATAAAGATAGATGAACAACCATTTGATCTCCATCAAAGTCTGCATTGAAACCCTTACACACTAATGGGTGTAAAGAAATTGTACACCCCTCTACTAAAGTGGGTTGAAGGATCTGTATGCTTAATCTATGCAGCATAGGTGCTCTATTTAACTGAACAAGATGTCCCCGCATCATTTCTTGAATTATTTCCCGTACAATGGCCCACTACTAGTTTGGGTGTAAAAAAGAAAAGAAAATATCCACACGAATCTCAACATAAGATCAATGATATGGACTTAGATGTGCAATACTTATGGCACATCTAGATGTGCTTTAGCAAAACTGAATTTTATATTAAACCACACGCAGTAGGCAATTCCTATTTCGCGTTTCAGCCCCCGTTACAGTATAAACTGCAAACGGGCGCACAACCCCTGCTTCGCTCTCGGCTGTCCCATTTTTGTTATATTATTTTTCCCGTTTAAACTCCCAAAAAGGTGCTGGCTGGCGATGGGATCGAACTACCGATCACATCGTTCGAAGGGAAGTGCAGCAACCACAAGGCCACTCACCCTCTTACGAACATGTACTTTGTTTTTTTCTTCAGTTTGGTTTGTTCTTTTTCTTTTTTTCTTGTCCTTTTTTTGTTTACTTTAATAATGCATGTTCTTTTTTAAATTACTGTTTTTTCTTCAAAATTGATGATTTTTAAAATTAGATGATCTTTTTTTCAAAATGCATGTTTTTTAAAAAATTTATGAAACCTATCAATATGGGATCTAGTTTTGAAGATCTCGACGCGAGGAATCTAACGGTAAAAGCGGTTCGAGATTTGGACGCACGATTTAATAGATAAAACGTTTTAAATAAATGAATCGATGAAAAAAGGGAAAATTTTCAGGTTGCGACAAGTGGCGCGCTGTATATGCGCCACTTATCGCAACCAAGGAAATTGGAGTGTTCTTTGCAACGAATACACCTCAATTACTGATTTCTGGATCAAACAGCTTGAGCGAGCGACCAGACGAGGCGAACGGTGAAGCGATCGAGCCCTTGCCACATGGGCCGGCCCACAAGCAGGCGGCTGCAAGCGTCATGGGAGTTATTTCCTGCTTCCGTCTCACCCTAGGAGCAATTCGGGTTCCGCGGGAGCCGTTTTCTTCCGTTTTCTTTTATTCTTTTATTATGCGTGTTTCCTGTCTTGGTTTTTTTATTTTTTTTCTTGCCAATTTTTTTTTGTGTTTCTTTATAAGTTTTCTTCGTTTTATCCTTTTATTTTTATTTTTTAGTTTTCCTTTTTATTTTCATCTTTTTCAACATATGTCTATTTTTCAGTACACGTTGTACAATTTTCTTAAACACATGTAGCATTTTTTATACACGTTAAACTTTTCTCAAAGACATGCTTTAGATTTTTTTATGAATACAAGTTATTTTTTTCAAATATACATTGAACTTTTATTAATGTCACACAACATTTTTTTAATCAACATGAACTTTTTTGTACATTGTATTAACATTTTAGAAAAATTCACAAACTCTTTTTTGGGAACGGGTGAAGATTTTTTTAAATATCATGTTAATTTTTCTGAATGTTAGGATATTTTTTTGAATTACTTCAGCATTTTATTTACATTGTGTAACATGTTTCGAAAATTCCACAACTTTTTTTCTTTAAATATCATACATTTTTTAATTATACTGTTTTTACATCGTATAATTTTTTTCAAAGATGCCACATACATTTTCTTGAACTCGTGAACATCTTTCAATTGTCATGAGCAGTTTTTTTAATGCAATCAACATTTTTTTGACAATTACGCAATATTTTTAAGAATATGTCCAAATTTATGGTGGAAATTTTAATTTTTTTAATTCAATCAGGTTTTGGGAATATATAAAATAAATAAAAAATGAACGAAAACTAGTGCAGGTGCCTATGTCCATGCCTATGTGAGCATGTGTGATCATGGACTAACCCATTTTGATTTTTTTCTGAATTACAAAATATTTCCAAATTTAAAATAATTTCTTAAATATTAAAAACAGCATATTTTTCAAATGCATGATTAAAAAAACGAATTAAAACATATTTACTCAAATATTGTAGGCGGTTATAAACGCGGAAGCCAAAATTTGAAAACAAGCTTCTCTGCAACAACCACAATGCATGTGGGGAGAGGATGCGAGGGAGGCGTGTAATGCGCAGTGAAGCACATTTCGATGGTTTGGATGCAGCGCATCATACGGCTGGCGAGCCGACCGAATCTTCCCCCAACTCGCTCGATTACAAAAAAAGATGTTTTCATCTAAAAAAGTACGTAATTGGAAACCGTTAACGGATGTGCTTTTTTCTCCCTCGGTGATAATCATCAACTCATCAATCTTGCGACTGCCTCAAAAAAAAAAAACCCAATCTAGCGAGTAAGCTCAATTTTAGTCTTTATTATGCTCATTTTCGGCAGACGGATGCACGGCACAACTGCACTGACATCCAGGGCCCGCAGGCCGATTGTGAGCGATGATCTCCCAATAGAGCGAGTGCCACTGCGCCGCGGCCGCGCGCTTAAGATCAATCACCTCTCCGTCCGTAGAGCCGATCGAAGCAAGCGAGCGAGGCACCCGTGTTCGCTTCGCCGAGGAAGGGCGGAGCGGGAGAGGCGGGCGGGCCGGAGGGGCGCGCGCGCGGCGGCGGGGGCGGAGATGGCGGACGGCCACCTCTTCAACAACATTCTCCTCGGGGGCCGCACCGGCACGGTGAGCGCCTCCCTCCGTTCCCCCTTCCCTCTTCCTCCCGCGCGCCCCTGCTTCAATGCCCTAGGGTTTCGCGAGATTCCGTCGCCGCTGGCAGAGTTCTGAGGAGCCGGAGGTCGCGGCCGAGCGGATGGCCTTGTAGCTTGCTGCGGTGATTGATCGCGGGCGCGCATTGTGCGGATTCTAGGGTTTTCGTGTCGTACGGGGATGCATTTGCGCTCTGTTTTGTTGCGCTGCTAAGTTGGGTTGTTGAGGCGAGTGCTTGGTAGGAGACGCCTTCTCCTCTGAATTGCTTGGTTTCCTGATCCTGCCCGATCTCTGTCGAGGGTTTTAGGGAAATCTCAGGTTTCTGTCGGCGCTGCTGCTGCTGCAGCGAATTGGGACTTTTAGTACCATCGGGAGTTGGCAGGATTGCTCCCAAACCTGAGACCCTGTTGTGGGATTTGTCGAATTAGGCATGAGCTTCTGATCTGCAAATGATTTAGCATGTCGTGTACTTACTGCAAATTAGAAAGTGTGTTTCACTTTTTTCATGCTTCAGACTTTCAGAGTCGATGTTTGCCATGGCTGCAAATGTTTCTTCTGATGTACAGCGTACTTATCTGAACTATGTACACTTAAGTTTTCTCTGACCCTTGACTTTCAATGCTTGCACCAGTCATCACTCTTCAATGCGTCTTTGATAATCTTCATGTAGAGTTATGTCGTACCACCTTTAGTACTTAATGACTTTGAGGCTGCAAGTTATGACTTCCTTCTTTTACTCTTTGAAGATGTTCACTGGTGTTTATGACTATTATTTGATTAATTATTGTTTCAGTACATCGAGAATCTTGTCATGTTTCATTACTCTTGCTCCTGTACAGAATCTTGGTCAGTTTAAAGTGCACTCTGGAGGGCTCGCATGGAAGAGACAAGGTGGAGGAAAGACAATTGAGATCGATAAAGCTGATTTAACTTCTGTGACATGGATGAAAGTCCCCAGGGCATATCAGCTTGGAGTCAGAATCAAAGATGGCCTGTCCTACACATTTATTGGCTTCCGCGAACAGGTTATTAATTGCCGTATCACTCTTTCCTCCTTTTTTAATAACTGAGTAATGACATGCTAGATCTGATGTGAAGAGGCTGCTTGAAACGTGATAAATGTTGCGGTATGATCTATGACTATCTGAGCACAATATTAGGAATTGTTTTAGCAGAATTTTGGATCCTGATGCTCACTACTTTGCTAAACCTACAAGATTAAAAGTAGAACTAACATTTGTAGCACCATCAACACTCATGAAGACATGGATTTTCCCTTCTTGATTTGCTGTATTGCAGTCATGTTATTGTAACATACATTGTATATGTTTGTATGGCTGAAAATTATGTTCATGATGAACATGTTGGTTTTCCCAAACCAGGTATATGTAACATTAGTAATCTATATTCTGCTATTTGATATGTTTATTGTATGAACTCGCCATATGTTTCTTACCAGACCTGCGGTTGAGACATCCTAGTCTGTATCATGTGATCTGTATTTGAATCAGGATGAAGTTGCAAACTGGTTGCTATGTTCCTTTGTATCATATATGGTGTAACTGAATTTGTCTCGCAGAATTGATTATCTTCTGTGTGAAGGATACATTATGTGTATGTGAACCTTCAGGAAATATTGAAGGAACAGTTTACGCAATAGCACTTGTGTAATCTATGCAAGACGCTGTCTTAATCATGCTATCACCATGAAAAGTGTCTGGATACTCTATTGAGATGTATCTCACTCGAGCCTTCCAGTTTTTCACTACTATTCTATAGTGGATTCGCACGTTGTTATTGTTCTCTGGTGGAATTACCATAAGATGCGTCTCAACATTAGACTAACCATCCAGTTTGCCTTAGACAAGCGGGATTTCCCCCCCAGAATATTGGCAGTCAACTCTATGAGTATGAACTTGCTAGCAACAATGAGTGCTGAGGTCAGTGTATTCTGCTGATGCAATGTTCATCATGAACTTCCTTTCATAGGATGTAAGCAGCCTGATCAATTTCATGCAAAAGAATTTGGGCATCTCACCAGATGAAAAGCAGTTATCTGTTGGTGGTCACAACTGGGGAGGGATTGGCATAGTTGGTAAGCTCCTTGACCTTTAATTTCTGTAAATAATATTCAGTTTTAATTATATTTTGAGCCACACTTTCTATTATAGGAAGCATGCTTACCTTTATGGTTGAATCGAAGCAAGCATTTGAAGTTTCTCTAGCAGACGTCTCACAGACCCAGATACAAGGCAAAACAGATGTTCTCTTGGAGTTCCATGTTGATGATACTACTGGTGCTAATGAGGTTTGTAGCGTATCCACTCACTCTTTCTATCATGTGTTGTTTATGGTATTAGTTAGCACTTATTCCTCATGCACAAGTTGGAATTTGATTTTGAATTATAATCTCCTGTGGTTGTAGAAAGACTCGCTCATGGATATGAGTTTTCATGTACCCACGTCAAATACTCAATTTCCTGGAAACGAGAATCGTACTTCGGCTCAGGTGACGCGATATGCAACATGAAGCACGTTGAAATGTGAAATGCTGACTATTGTGGAATCTTCTTATTTTGATTTTCCTTTTTGTAGGTACTGTGGGAGGCAATACTTGCTAGGGCTGATAATGGTTCCGGCTCTTCTGGAGAGGCAGTTGTCACCTTTGAAGGAATAGCTATTCTTACACCAAGGTGGGATATATGGATAATTGATCGTATTGGAAACTCAAGCTGACCTCTTTATGATTATCTTCTCTATGTTTACCTCCCAAAACTAACAGATCTTTGGCAATGCAGAGGACGATACGCCGTTGAGCTTCATCTTCCATTTCTGCGCCTTCAAGGACAAGCTAATGATTTTAAAATCCAATATAGCAGCATTCTTCGCCTCTTTGTTTTGCCAAAGGTTATGTTTGTTCTCTATTTTATGGCGTGCACAGCTTTGATGTTGTTCATATTGTTGATGCTAGACATGAAAATAGTTGTCTCGTGCGATTGTGATTTGCAGTCAAACAACCCTCATACAATTGTGGTTGTCACTCTTGATCCGCCAATCCGTAAAGGACAAACGCTATATCCTCACATTGTCATTCAGGTGATGTGCTGCAAATTTTGTTTGTGATGTTTGGATGTTATGCTATGTTATGTTTTGGCTACTTGATTGTTTGACTGTTTCTCTTATTCTCTGACAGTTTGAGACGGATACAGTAGTTCAAAAAAACATGAAATTAAGCAGAGAGTTGCTTGATGAAAAATACAAGGATAGGCTAGTGGAATCTTATCAGGTGAAAGTTTTGTTACTTTGATAAAATATACTCTTTTGCTTTTGTTTGTTCAGTTAAAATGGAATCGCTAATCTGTCTTCTAAGATGAAATCATAAACTATGCATGAGAACTGCTCATGGCAAGTATGTTGTTTTAGTACTAAAAACTCCACCTAGATGTATGCTGAGATAGAAAGAGCTGCTTCAATAATCCGACCTTGAATTGAAGCTGAGGCTTAAATTAGTCCAAGCAGGCAACTCTTTTGTTTCGAAAAGAATGTCATTTGAGTAACAAATTATATACTCCCTCCGCCCGGAAATACTTGTCATCAAGATGAATAAAAGGGGATGTATCTAGACATATTTTAGTTCTAGATACATCCCTTTTTATCCATTTTGATGACAAGTATTTTCGGACGGAGGGAGTATAAAATTAACACTACATGGTTTTCGGACAGATCATATGGTCATATCTTCCTAATGGTGCTCCCACCAACTACCAAGTTAGATGTAGAGACAAATTTGGTGGGCATGGATGTCACACAATATTAGGTCTCAGTGGGAGGGTTATTTGCACATAATTGCATTACTTTCAATTCAACCTGTACATTTTATAGAAGGTTCTGTTATAGAGTGATGTTTGATTTTCAAAACTAATTTGCAGTTCTTACTTCACGTATTCTCCTTTATTAGCAGTTATGACATATTCTCCTTTATTAGTAGTTATGCTGTTCTGTTAATTACCTGTCATGACAAATTAACTTACACGGAGTGTTCAATCTATCCATAGGGTCTAGTACATGAGGTATTCGTCAAAGTCCTCCGCGGTCTTTCTGGTGCTAAAGTCACAAGGCTGGGTTCTTTCAGAAATTACAAAAATGGATATGCAGTTAAATCATCACTCAAAGCTGAAGATGGACTGTTGTATCCACTTGAAAAGGGTTTCTTCTTTCTGCCAAAGCCCCCTACACTCATTTTAGATGAAGAGGTGTTACTTTTTCCATAGACTATAAACTAATTTTCATCCGTTCATGCATTACTGAAACAGTGTATCATAGTCTAACCGTTGGAATTTTAATCACAATGCCCATTTACTACTATACTATTTATTGTAGATTGAGTTTGTTGAATTTGAACGGCATGGTGCTGGTGGCGCCAGTATGTCATCTCAGTATTTTGACCTCCTGGTCAAGCTAAAAAATGACCAAGAGCATCTCTTCAGAAATATTCAGAGGAGTGAATACCGTAACCTCTTCAACTTTATCAAGTACGTGCCTTTCTGTTGGCTTCATCACCCCTCTTGCTAAATTTATACATAAGACTTATGGGTGTTTTTCACTTTCTTCTGGTAAATTTCAAGTGGAAAGGGCTTGAAACTAATGAACCTTGGAGATGGTCAAGGTACAAGTGGTGTCACAGATGTTCTACAGGACACTGATGATGTTGCTCCTGATCCACACCTAGAGAGAATAAAAAATCAGGCCGCGAGTAGTGAGGACAGTGATGAAGAGGTACGTTGCCTTTTGTTGGCTTGTTCCTTGGTGCTGACTTGTGAATCTTATTACTAAGCCATTGTATATACTTGTCCTTTACCATTTCATGCCAGGATGAAGATTTTGTTCTGCATAAGGATGATGGCGGATCTCCTACTGATGATTCTGGTGGTGAGGAATCAGATGCTAGTGAAAGTGGTGGCGGAAAACAGGTTGTTAGATTTCTTATTTTCTGTAGCAAGTCTGAAGTGTGAAGTCAACTCTGCTAATGATCTCTTGGTGTTTATTTATTTTTCCTAATCTCCAGAAGTCATCCAAAATGGAAGCCCGTAGTTCAAAGCCACCTGTGAAAAGGAAGCCTAAGGGCAAGGATGGCGAAGGTTCAGGGAAAAGGAAGCCTAAGGGCATGGATGGCGAAGGTTCAGAGAAGAGGAAACCAAAGAAGAAGAAAGATCCTAACGCCCCCAAAAGACCAATAATGCCATTCATGTATTTCTCAATGGCTGAGCGGGCAGTAAGTTACTATGACCAGTTATCCGAAACATAGCTGCTAACTAGCTACTCTAGCACTACCTCCGTCCCATAATATAAGAAAACTTTTCAAGCTATGTTTAGCTTGAAAAACGTTCTTATATTATGGGACGGAGGGAGTAATTCATAAGTTAATAAGTATACCTGAATAAATCTAGAGTTATTTCGCGTAAAGAATCCTGAACTTCTCGGGATCGGAGATTTTTTTGTAGTACTCCCTCTGTAAAGAAATATTAGAGTGTTTATAGATAACTAAAGTAGTGATCTAAACGCTCTTATATTTCTTTACGGAGGGAGTAATTCGGTAGCACAAAAGACTATTTAGTAAAGAAACGCATATCATTGGTCATGAATTTTCGAAGTATTGAAGAAAAGAGGTTGTCCTTCAGTGACATAGAAGAACTAAAGCTTATTGTCACAATAAATTATGGCACTAGGGAGGGGACGACAAATGAACCATGTACACAAAGAGTTTAATGTTTAACCGCACTTTCTCAGTTATGAGGCAGTATATATAGCTTCCTCCTTTTTGGTTAAGCATTATTCCTTGATGGGTAACTGAATTCTTTCTGGAGCATATATACCTGCTAGTATGAGATCTTGAACAAAGGCTTATCTGCTGTTTCCTTGGCTCAGGGTGTGAAGGGCAGCAATCCAGATTTGGCTCCAACCGATATTGCAAAGAAGCTTGGCGAGATTTGGCAAAAGATGTCAAGTACTCCCTCCGTTCCTAAATACTTGTCTTTCTAGGCATTTCAACAAGTGACTACATACGAAGCAAAATGAGTGAATCTACACTCTAAAATATGTCTACATACATCCGTATGTAGTAGTCATTTGAAATGTCTAGAAAGACAAGTATTTAGGAACGGAGGGAGTAATATTCTAAACTACAGTATATATTACTCCGTTATGTGCCCTAATGCATTTTCCTCCCGCACGTGTAACATATATCAGTTGCGTTCACAAACACAAGAAAATCCTCGTGCTCATGATTTCCTTGCTCTCCCTGTCATGACCAGCCGAAGACAAGCAACCTTACATTCTGCAGTCTCAAGCCGACAAGAAGCGGTACGAGAAGGAATCTGCTGCCTACCGCGCTGCTGCCCCAGTGGACGTGGACGCCGGGTCCGGCAATGGCTCTGACTAGAAGAATCTCACACTTGTGCACTCAGCAGTCGACACGATCGATGAATCTGTAAATCACCGTAGGGCAGTTTGAACAAGATGACCGAGCATCTGTAGATCGCCACAGTGCAGTTTGAACAAGAACACACATGCTAACATGAACCTGCATACCGTGAGGGGGCTACTTATGGGTCTTTTCTTTTGAGAGGTAAAGGGAGGCTGTACTTATGGGTCTTTGTGTACGCGTTCGTTTTTTTTTTTGGAGACAAGTGAACGCGTTCGGTGATAACCTACCTTTGGTCATGGGCTCGGGGATCTTGTCCACTCGTTGGGTAAACCTTGGGCCAAGTATTATACTAGAATGAAATGAAATAAAACAAATATCCCAAAAACATATGCAACTGCCAAAAAGTGAAAAAACACTACCCAAATGTTATCTATCTCACGTTCGCTAGGCCCGTTTTCGGTGCGACGCTCTCCAGACAGTCGAATGACGGGCATGAATCATGACGAGACGTAGGAAACCGTTTGCTCCCTATACGAACCACATGAACATGTCTCTAATACCCACCACCCCTCACCCTGATCGTTTCCTCTCGTTCCCCTATCCATTCCCCGAGAGAGAGAGCAGTGAGAATCAGAGACAATCATGGCAGTAATATTGTCACATCCCTAGAATATTTGTTTGTAAATAGTTGCATTTAGAAGCCCTTAAAAATGCATCATGTTTAAATTTCAATTAAATTTGAAATTGGGATGATCAAACCCTAGCAGATAATTAATTCAACTGGGTTCAAGTCAAATCTTTTCAATGAACCCAAAATGCCTTTAAAAATGTTCATGATTTATTAAACAAGGTGAAAACATCTATGAAAAATGGTGCACATTTTTCCAGGACATAATTGGGCTATAAATCAACCCACTAAGTATTTCAATTGGAGCTATAAATGACTACAAATATTTTTATAATTTCAATAATTTTGAATCATATGTGGCACTGATTTAATCCATTGAGCTCACATAATAATTTTCAGAAGCAACTAAATTGATTTGGTTTGAAAACCAAATTCAAAACAGATTGCAAAATTAGAAAACAGACGAAAAAAATAGAAAACACACACACACACACAGAGAGAGATAGAGAGATAGAGACTTACCTAGGAGCCCAATAGCCGGCCCAACCCACCACGAGCAAGGGAGTCTTCGACCTCGTGCTAGAAGGCACGGAGGCGTGTGTCCTTCCCTAAAAAAATGAGGGTGTGTGCCCGACACACGCACGCACGCGCTTGACACCCCTGCTTCCTCAGAGGCGCCTCAACCCCTCTCTTCTCACCAGCACGACGCCCAGAACCCCCCGGATTCCCTACCCCCTCTCAGCGCACTCCCTTTCCTCCTTTGAGCTCGTCCGAGAGAGCCGGAGAGCGCCGCTCGCCACACTGCAGCCACCGCCCCCCTCGCCGCGCCGATTTGTCGAAGAGCCCCATATAAACGTCGCGAACCTCTATGTCGAAGATCATGAGCCTGGGAGCACCACAATTCAACCTCGGTGCCTGGAGCTCCTCATCGCCGATTCGCTGCAACCAGACCGTCCCCGAGCCTCCCGTGCCGCTCTTCAGAACCAATATGAGCCGCCGAGCTTTCCCCCCTCTTTGCCATCGTCGATTGCATGCCCTAGCTAGCGTCGCCACCATACCCGAGAGCTTCCGCCGCACGAGCTCGTCGTCAGCCACGCTCCAGTGACCATTTGGTCACGCCGGAGTGTACAACAGTCTCGAGCGGACCCGTAGTTCCCTTCTAGCGCGCTAACTCTCTCGCATTCGTGCTCTAAGGCCACTGCCGTACCAGCTCGAGCTCAAGCCGCCGCCGAAGACCTTGCTTGGGTGAGACAAATTTATCCTACGCCAACGGATATTAGAGAAAAAAAATGCACAGAAGGGGAGGAAGTGGGATTCAAACCGGGGTCTTCAGTGTGGGGAGGCGAGGCTCAAGCCACTGTGCTGTTTGGATGCTTGTGATATTGGGGAACATAGCAATTTCAAAAATTTCCTACGCACACGCAAGATCATGGTGATGCATAGCAACGAGAGAGGAGAGTGTTTGTCTACATACCCTCGTAGACCGGCAACGGAAGCGTTGACACAACGTAGAGGAAGTAGTCGTACGTCTTTCCGATCCGACCGATCCAAGTACTGAACGTACGGCACCTCCGAGTTCTGCACACGTTCAGCTCGACGACGTCCCGCGAACTCCGATCCAGCACAGCTTCACGGGAGAGTTCCGTCAGCACGACGGCGTGATGATGGTGATGATGTTGCTACCGACGCAGGGCTTTGCCTAAGCACCGCTACGATATGACCGAGATGAAATATGGTGGAGGGGGGCACCGCACACGGCTGGGAGAGATCAACTTGTCTGTCTAGAGGTGCCCCCCTGCCCCCGTATATAAAGGATCAAGGGGGGAGGCCGGCCGGCCCTCTATGGGTGCGCCAGGAGGAGGAGTCCTCCTCCTAGTAGGAGTAGGACTCCCCTTTCCTACTCCTACTAGGAGGAGGAGAAGGAGAAGGAAGGAGAGGGAGGAAAAGGAGGCAAGGGGGGCCGACCCCCTAGTTCAATTCGGTTTGGGCTAGGGGGGCCGCGCGCCCTATCTCCTCTCTTCCACCAATTGGCCCATGAGGCCCATTACTTCTTCCTCGTATTCCCGTAACTCCCCAGTACCCTCGAAAATACCCGAATCACTCGGAACCTTTCTGATGTCCGAATATAGTCGTCCAATATATCGATCTTTACGTCTCAACCATTTCGAGACTCCTCGTCATGTCCCTGATCTCATCCGGGACTCCGAACTACCTTCGGTACATCAAATCACATAAATTAATAATACAATCGTCACCGAAACTTTAAGCGTGCGGACCCTACGGGTTCGAGAACTATGTAGACATGACCGAGACACGTCTCCGGCCAATAACCAATAGCGGAACCTGGATGCTCATATTGGCTCCCACATATTCTACGAAGATCTTTATCGGTCAAACCGCATAACAACATACGTTGTTCCCTTTGTCATCGGTATGTTACTTGCCCGAGATTCGATCGTCGGTATCTCAATACCTAGTTCAATCTCGTTACCGGCAAGTCTCTTTACTCGTTCCGTAATACATCATCCCGCAACTAACTCATTAGTTGCAATGCTTGCAAGTCTTATAGTGATGTGCATTACCGAGTGGGCCCAGAGATACCTCTCCGACAATCGGAGTGACAAATCCTAATCTCGAAATACGCCAACCCAACAAGTACCTTCGGAGACACCTGTAGAGCACCTTTATAATCACTCAGTTACGTTGTGACGTTTGGTAGCACATAAAGTGTTCCTCTGGTAAACGGGAGTTGCATAAGCTCATAGTCATAGGAACATGTATAAGTCATGAAGAAAGCAATAGCAACAAACTAAACGATCAAGTGCTATGCTAATAGAATGGGTCAAGTCAATCACATCATTCTCCTAATGATGTGACCCCGTTAATCAAATGGCAACTCATGTCTATGGTTAGGAAACATAACCATCTTTGATAACGAGCTAGTCAAGTAGAGGCATACTAGTGACACTCTGTTTGTCTATGTATTCACACATGTATTATGTTTCCGGTTAATACAATTATAGCATGAATAATAAACATTTATCATGATATAAGGAAATAAATAATAATTTTATTATTGCCTCTAGGGCATATTTCCTTCATGTGACACACAAAGGGCTCGCTTTAAATAATGTAAAGCCAACAGTGACTTGTGAAGGGAAAAACGAATCATTTTCCTACTTACCGGTGGCATGGGGGTAATTATTGGCAACTTCGGGGCAATCTTATGACGGACGACGAGAAGCAATAGTCCTTTATTATAAGGTATAGACTTCAAAAAAGTAATGACAGACTACTAGAAGCAATCCCGACGTATGCGATGCCGTGCTTCGATCTCACAAAGCAGCTTTGTGAAAAGATCAGTGCACTCATTGCGTGTTGCCGGTGGAGTCAATGGAATAAAACGAATAAATGTCCCTGGATTAGCGGGTACAATATGACAAGATCGAAGAAGAATGGTGGACTTGGGTTCTAAGACCTTTATATTTTTAACCTTGCCATGTTGTCACAGCAGGGATGGTGACCAATCGAAGCGCTGGATACCTTGTGTGTCCAAGCCCTTAAGGCACATTATTACCCCAATTGCTCAATTCTAGAGGCCACTGAAAAAGATGGGATTTCTTATACATGGAGGAGTGTCGGGGGTTGGGTGCGACATATGCCAAAGGATGGCTTATCATGATGGGGGCGAGTAGATCATCGCCGATGCCTGGAAACGGGATAAGGCGAAGGCATGCACGCCGGCGAATCTTACCCAGCTTCGGGGCTCTTCGTGGAGATAATACCCCTACTACTGCTCTGCGGGGTCTCCGCATGATCACTATGGCAAAGTGTGTACACGGTTGCTCCTTGAGCTATTTCCTGGAGGTAGGAGAAGGCAAGGCTAGCTCTCTCCTTCCTATATGATCTGGTCTAGTGCTAATGGATTCCAACCCTTTGCATGGGTGCCCGGGGGGGGGGGGTTTATATAGGCCTACCCCCCAGGGGTACAATGGTAATCCGGCTGGACGCGGGCCCAGCCGTCAGTCTCTCTGGCCGCCGTCTTATCCGCCGACTCTTGGGGCCCGCCGACTGGTGGGCCCCGCCGACTGGCTCGGTACGGAGCCGACAGGCCGCGTCCGCCGCGGGTGGGTCTTGCCGGCTGTAGATTACTGTAGCCATGCCTCTAATGACGCGGGCTCGGTCATGGGGTCGTGGCGACAGCTCCGCCGGTGGCGGGCGATCATTGTGGCCACTCCCTGTCGCGTCTGGTTAATGGCGCGTGGGGCCCGTGGGAGGATCCGACCGACACCTGGGGGCCGACTCCCAACTGGGCCGACTGGTGGCGCTCTCGCCGCCTTCTGTATGCCCGCCGACTGGTGGGACCCGTCGTCCCTGGGTCGTACCGGCAGGCTGTCGTGGGCACAGGACTCCGCCCTCTGGGGCTGACGTCAGGGCCGGCATGGCAACAGTGTCGCGCCGGGCGGAGATCTCCGCGGGTATGGCGTACTGTGGCCACTCCCCGTCCCGTCCCTCTTTATGAGGGCATGGGGGTTGTTGGCGTCGCGGGCCGACTCCCCATGGCCGGCTTCTTTGGAAGTCGCCAGTCAGGAGTCGGCTCATCCTGAAGTCGTCCTCGGGACTCGGCGGCGAGTGGGCAGTCGGCTGCCTCGCAGCCGACTCTCAGAAGGCGGCTCTTCGTCCTGGGGTCTTGAGGGGTGCAGCCTGCCCCGATGTCTTGAAAGGTTCTGGGCCTGGGTTGGCCTACCCGTGGCCCATTACTCCGACAGTAGTCCCCGAAGCTGGTGAGGCACCGAGGGCGATATGTCGAGGAGCCTCAACAGTTTCTTCTTTCCTGCGGTCGGATCTGGGCCTCGCTGGCCGTCTTCTGTCAAGCCGACTAGTTGGAGCCGGACTTGCTTAAGGCCGACTTGCCCCTAAAAAAGTTTGAACGTCGCGGCGGATTCCAGGCGGCGTGCCTGATAAGCCTCCGGGTTGCCGCCCGTTGTGGACCCGTCGCGAGGCGCCACGTGGCTGAGCTAGTCTGCCCACCCACGCGCGCGACGGGACAGGCCTATAGGTGGGGCCCGCCACTACCGCGCCTCGGCGTGTGAACGGATCCGTTGTGGCCGTGCGGACGGTTGGGGTTCCCGCGCGGTTATTGCACGCAGTAACTTCGTGTGGTAAATCGTGGGGGTCATGGGGTCCTGGGCGCAGTTAATCCCATGACCGCCCCTCGGCTTCTCAGCCCACGAGCCTACAAGTAGGCGGGGGGAGGGGGGCGGCGACGCACGCGCGCCCATCCTCCCTACTCCCTTTCGCTCCCTCTTGCTTCTTCTTCCTCTCGCCGCTGCTGCTCCGAACCACGCCGCGCCCGCAGCGATGAGCTCTTCCTCCGCCGCCGCGCCTCCTGCTGTGTGCTCCGGAGTGTGGGACGGCTCCGAGGTCGATGACGACGATGTCGAGATCCTCCGCAAGACACGGCGGCTGCCCGACAGGGGCTTAGTGCGGGTCTGCCTCGCGCTGGAGGGGGAAATATCGCCGGCGCCGAAGGAGGGCGAGCGGGTCATATTCCGCTCGCACCTTATGCGTGGCCTGGGGCTGCCGGCGAGCGGCTTCTTCCGCTCCTTCTTGGAGTTCCACGGGCTCCAGCCGCACCACCTTACTCCGAACACGGTGGTGCTGCTGGCTGCCTTCGCCACCCTGTGCGAAGGCTTCCTCGGCGTTCTCCCCACCATCGAGTTCTGGGGTGAGTTCTTCCAGTCCAAGCTCGGCACACACGTCGCTGGCGTGCCGGCCCAGTGCGGTGCATTCATCGCGATGCGGAGATCAATGGCCGACAATCCGTTTCCCACCATCGCACTGATTAAGTCAGTGAAGATGTGGCAGCGGTCCTATTTTTATGTGAAGAACGTCGCCCCAGAAGGCGACTGGGTCAACCTGCCGGCTTACGAAGCCGGCGCGCCGGCTGGAAGGCTTCCCAGCTGGTCACATTGAGCCAGGACGTTGTCTCCTGCTGGCGCTGCCGCCGTCACGCGACTCCGAGTCCTGACGCAGTCAGAGGGCTTGACCGGGGCCGACTTGCTGGCCGCCTTCGTGGCGCGCCGAGTCCTCCCACTCCAAGGCCGACCTCACCTGATCTGCCAGATGAGCGGTCATCGGGACCCGAGTCAGATGTGCTCCAAGGACATGCCTCACGCGGAGGTGGCGAACACGGTGAACTACATCGCGAACTGCGGTCTCTCGGTGGATTGGTGGTTCGGCAAGGAGCCGTACTCACGTGCCAACCCCCCGCCTATTGTAAGTCGTCTTCCTTCTTCTTCTGTTTCTTTTGTTGCCGAGTCCGACTTGTCCAGTCTGACCGTTTTTGTTTTGAATCAGAACCCTCTCGTCCCTCCTTCGGCCGGCACCACGGGGCCGGCTTGTCAGTTTGTCGCCGATCAGGCGGAGAGCGACGTCGACGATCCTGACTTGGGGGCGGCGGCTATGGAGGCCGACACCGAGGGAGGAGGAGGAGAAGCAGGCGGCTCCAGGCCTACGACCACTTTTGCCGACTGGCCTGATGACGATGCTGAGGGGGAAGTCGCCCCGCGTCACCAGCCAAAGGCTGGCCAGCCAAGCGCGAGTTCCTCCGCCGTCTTGGACGCTCAAGGCGGCGCGAAGAAGCGCCGGGCCGGGCCGAGTACACTTGGTGGCCGGTCGAAGAAGTTTAAGGGGGCAGCCGCCGCGACCAAGTGGGAAGAGGCGACCGCGAAAGCCAACCGCTTCCGCAAGGAAGTGAAGAAGCCGCCGCTGGTCTCTGCGTAAGCGCCTCCGTCCCTTATCTTTATTTTCTCTTTGTTGATTTTGTCTGAGTCTTTCATATGCTTCCCTCGCTTCAGGGCTCTCCTCACTCTTGAGAGGGTTGTCGCCGCCTTCGTTATGGGGTCGGCGGAGACGTCTGCCACTACTCGGCGGATTGACCCCGCCGCCGACCTCCGGGAGGCGACGGAGCGAAACGCGTAGGAGAAGCGTGAGGAGGAAGAGGCCGCCCGCCTGGAGAAAGCGGAGGCCGAGAAGGCGGAGGCCTCCACCCTGAAAAAGCTGGAGGAGGCTGAGGTCGCCGTCGCGGCAAGGCGGCAGGCTAAGGAAGTCGCGCACTGCGCGATCGGCGGTGTTCGTCACCCCTCTAAACTCTGCGCCGCCGCCCCCGGAGTTCACAGGGCAGTCAGGGGAAGCCGACGGCGAGTTCCCGATCATGGAGAGGGGCGGCGGCGACGCCTCCATGCCGGACGCGGTCGTGCCGCCCCCGCCGCCCCCGCCGCCGTCTAGAAGCGCGCAAGTCAAACAGCCGGCAGACCCGCCCTTGCCGCTGACTGAAGGCGAGGCCATGGCAAGGCTACTCCTTCAAGTCGGCTCACCAACGCGCCACCGTCTTCAGAAGGCGACTTCGGCGCCACGCCCCTTGGAGACCGGCACCGCCAGCTCGACGATCCCAGACGCCGAAGCGACGAGCGCCGCGCCCATTGGGTGGGTGCGAGGAGGCGGCACGGGCCCGCTGAACCAGGCGCTTCTGGATGTCCAGACAAAGTTGCGAGCTGAGAGCGACGCTATCCAAAACTGCACCAAGGCGCACCTGGCGTCGTGGGCAGCCATCCGGGTATGCTTTCTCCTTTGTCTTTGTTTTCTTATTCCTCTCTGTGGGGGCGCGCCAGCGCACCCACTGGGTGTAGTCCCCGAGTTTCGGGCCGGCTGCTGAGTAGGCGGCCCGGAACTCCAATTGGCGAGTTCCAGGTACTAACTTTTGTCTGAATAACTTGTCGCAGGACTATCACAACCTCCGTGTCACCGCCTTCAACCGCAACGTTGAAGAGCTGGGCAAGCGGACCGCCGACTTGTCGGAGAGCCGGAGTGAGTCCTTTTTCTTCTTTGCGGGGGCGCGCTGGCGCACCCGCGGGCTGTAGTCCCCGAGATTCGGGCCGATTGCTGAGCAGTCGGCCTAGATCTCCCCGGCGACCTTCTTTCTTGATGACTTAACGCCCTCCTTCTTTCTCTTCAGAGGCCAATGCCACTCTTCAACAGCAGCTGAGCGAAGCCCACACCACATTGCGCGCCAAGGGGGAGGAGTGCAGCAAGCTCGCCGCAGAGCGCGATCTACTGGCCACACAATTGGCAGAGCTGAAGGAGCTGCTTAAGAAGACGCAGAAGGAGGCGGAAGAGGAGGAGGCCGCCCTCCTGGACGAGTTCGCGAGCGAGTGCTCCTCCTGGACTGACAAGGAGGCAATGCTGGCCTCCGGCTTCCACAAGATCGAGGACCTCGTTGACGGTGAGCTTCTTTGCTTTTCTTCTTCGAGCCGCCGACTATAGGTCGAGCCGACTCCTGGTTTTTTGACTTGTTCTTCATTCTTTCCGTCTTGGCAGACTTCTTCCCCGGCCACTCGCAGGCCGCCATTCAAGCTATCGAGGCTGATCGCGAGGAGCGGATGGCGGATGGCGCGGAGATCGCCGCCGATGCCCCCCGGACCCTTGACGAGCATATTCTGAGCATTGGGGCTCGTCTGTGGCCGGCCCACCGGATGCTGCGCCGGCTTCAATGTGTCGGCGCCCAAACGATCGCTGCCCTGTGGCCAGACATGCAGGCTCCGCGCACCCCCAATCGGACTGTCGACTGGCTGGAGGTCGCGGCTGGCCGTCTTGAAGCCTGTAAGGGTTCCTCGGCCCGGGCTGGAGCGCGCCGAGCCTTGGAATTCGTCAAGGCGTGGTATCCGGGGCTGGACCTAGACCGGCTGGCCACACTCCGGTCAGAGGCACAGCCGGAGCTGGCAGCCGCGGAAGACGCCCTTGTCAAGCGTGCGGCGGCGATCGCCGAGTACACCGACACCAGCATCTTTGTCCCCGAGCGGGCTGAAGATGGCGGGGGGGTACCGCCGGAGTGGTTTGGGATGAACCCAGACTACGGCGAGGACTCGGCGGAGGTGATCGGCTCCAGCGTCGAGGAGGAAGACGAGGCGGAGGATGGAAGCGAGACGGAGGCACCGGAAGACGGAGCGGACGACCAGCCTCAGCTCGACCGCGCCTCCAGCAACGAGCCGTGCCCGCCCGAGCCGACTGCCGCCGGAGGTGATCAAGCCGAGACCGCCCAGCCGGCCGCCCCAACATCCAACACCGCCATCTCCTCTGATCCTCCGAACCCTTCTGCCGCCTCCTAGGCTGCCACCTTATCTTTGTTTTACCTATTTTAATAGTCTTTGAAGAACTTGTTAATTCGCACAAATCCACCCGCGGGGTGTATTTTGAACTTCTGCTCGAAGGTTCGGCCAAGGGCCTTTGTTATGTAAATATTCATCCGACTTCTATCTTTTCTTACTCATTGCTCTTTTGGCTTTTTCCTTTGCCGCCTTCCCTCAGTTGCCGTCTTTGTCAGTCGGATAGCCGCTCTGCGGACTGCTGCTGGATCAAATTCTTGGTCACTTTGAGAAGGCAGGTACTTAGCCGTTTTAGAGTTTTTTGGCAAGTCGGATAGAAGGCGGCGAGCCGACCGTTCAAGAGTCGGTTTGCGAAAAAAGGCTGGAAGCCGGCTTCAAGCTATGTTTATGCTTTGAGTCCTCAGCCATTTTTCATGTGGACGCCCATTCTTCCTTACTCCTGCCCACCAGACAGTCGCTCTGTGAGCTGCGGCTTCTGACCGGAGACGGCTTAGGCGCCACACACTACTTGTCCGGCTGCAGGAAGCATTTCATAGCGCAGGGCGGCAAGTCCCCGGGCCGACCAGTTGAACCCGGTGCCAAGCGGCATAACAAAGAGTAATATACTCGAAGGCATAATTCTTATCATATAGATAAAAGAGGGCAGTCCCCGAGCTCTTCTCGGGGGGGGGGGGGGGGAAGTCTTGGTACTTTTAATACAAAAGGTAGCGTGATACATACTGCGTTTAACTGTAAAATTTTCGGAGGAGATTTGCATTCCATGGTCGCTCTGTCTCTTTGCCGGAGTTGTCTCTCTTGCGTGCTTGGGGCTTCTGAGCGTCGATCAGCTAGTAGGAGTCGTTACCCAGCACTTTGCTGATAATGAAGGGGCCTTCCCAAGGCGCCGACAGCTTGTGCTGGCCGGCTGTTCGCTGGATCAGTCGGAGCACAAGGTCGCCCTCTTGGAAAGATCTCGGCCTGACCTTCCTGTTGTAGTATCTGCGTAGGCTCTGCTGGTAGATGCTGGACCGGCTGAGTGCCAACAGCCGGCCCTCTTCCAGCAGATCGACGTCATCTTGACGTGCTTCTTCTGCTTCTTCCTCGGTGTACATGGTGACTCGCGGGGAATCGAACTCTATGTCCGTTGGGATGACGGCTTCAGCAACGTAGACGAGAAAGAAAGGCGTGAAGCCGGTTGACCTGTTTGGAGTCGTGCGCAGACTCCAGAGGACGGCTGTCAACTCATCGAGCTAGCAGCCAGCCGAGCACTCCAGAGGCTCGACCAGTCGGGGCTTGATGCCGGACAGGATGAGGCCGTTTGCTCGCTCCACCTGGCCGTTTGACTGTGGATGGGCGATGGATGCTAGGTCCAGTCAGATGCCCTGTGTCGCGCAGAAACGGGCCAAGGCGCCTTTGGCAAAATTCGTGTCGTTGTCGGTGATGATGTTGTGTGGTACGCCGTACCGAATTATGATGTCGAAGATGAAAGTCACGGTAGTCGGACCATTCAGTTTCTTGATTGGCTTCGCTTCTATCCACTTGGTGAACTTGTCCACCGCGACAAGTAAGTGAGTCAGGCCACCTCGTGCCGTCTTGAATGGTCCCACCATGTCTAGGCCCCAAACTGCGAAGGGCCAGGCAATGGGGATGGTCTTGAGTGCAGAAGCCGGCTGATGCGGCTTGGAGCGGAACTTCTGGCACCCTTTGCATTTTTTGACCAATTCCTTGGCCTCTTCTAAGGCCGTTGGCCAAAAGAAACCGTGTCGTAAGGCTTTGGCGACGAGTGCTCTTGAAGCCGCATGGTGGCCGCACTCGCCTTGATAGATGTCTTTGAGAATTGCTTGGCCTTGCTCTGGTTCTACGTAGCATTGGTAGACACCAGTGACGCTGCGCCTGACCAGCTCTCTGTTGACTATGGTGTAGGCTGCCACTCGACATTGTACTTGCCGAACTAAGATCTCATCAGTCGGCAGCTCTTTTCTCACCAGATATTTGAGGATGGGTTGGGCCCATGAGGGTGCTGCTATTTCTTCGACTGCCAGAACTGCGACTTGGACGAGGGCGTCTGGGCTGGGAGGCGGCGGGCTGGAGTCAGCAACCGCTTGCTGGATTAATGAAGTCCCCGGGCCGACTGGTGCAGCCCTCGGGCCGAGTTCTGGAGTCTTCGGGCTGGCCGCCGCAGTCCCCGGGCCGGGTTCTGCAGTCCCTGGGCCGGCTTCGACTGTGGCGGCTTTGGAGCCATCTGCCAAAATTCTCGTACCGTCTGATGGGGTTCTGGAATCGGATCCGACTTCTTCAGGGGGAGCCGACACAAAGATGGAGTCTGATTCTGGTGAAGGCTTGACAGACGGCTTGAGGAGGCGCTGAAGGGCGACACCGGATGGTATTGCTTGGCGGGTAGAGCCGATTCGTGCCAGGGCGTCTGCTTGGTCGTTGTCGTTTCTTGGCACATGGAGGAACTCTCACCCCTCAAAAATATCCACTGAGTTGTTGCACGAGGAAATGGTAACTCGCCATGTTTGCATCTTTGGCGTCCCAGTCGCCAGACGACTGCTGGACCACTAAGTCCGAGTCGCCATAACACAGGATCCGGCGAATGCCAAGTTCTTTGGCAAGCCAGAGCCCGTGAATGAGCGCCTCGTATTCGACGATGTTGTTGGAGGCGGCAAAGTGGATTTGCAGTGCGTATTTGATCTTGTCGCCTTTAGGAGAAGTGAGGACAACTCCGGCTCCCAAGCTGGTGCGCATCTTGGAGCCGTCGAAATGCATCCGCTAATGGGTGGAGTCAGGCGCTGGTGGTAGGTACTGGGTCTCGGCCCAGTCGACGAGGAAGTCGGCCAGTGCTTGTGACTTGATGGCGGTGCGGGGCTGGTAGTAGATGGTGTAGGGAGCCAGCTCTATGGCCCATTTGGCCACTCGGCCAGAAGCATCTCGGCTTCCGATGATCTCAGCAAGTGGGGCCGTGCAGACCACAGTGATTGGATGCTCTTGAAAGTAAGGCTTCAACTTCTTGGCGGCAAAGTGCACGCCATAGCACATCTTCTGGTAGTGGGGGTAGTTCTGCTTGGAGGCCGACAACACTTCGCTTAGGTAATATATCGGTCTCTGGACAGGTAGTGCCTTGCCTTCCTCCTTGCATTCCACTACAATGACTGTGCTGACTACCCGGCTGGTGGCGGCGATGTACAGGAGCATGGGCTCCTTAGGAGTCGGAGCCGCCAGAACGGGTGGAGTAGTCAACATCTTCTTCAACTGGAGAAAGGCTTTGTCCGCCTTGTGGTTCCACTCGAAAAAGGTGGTCTTCTTCATGAGCTGGTATAAGGGGAGAGCTTTCTCGCCCAGCCGACTGATGAATCGGCTGACGGACGCCAAGCAACCAGTGAATTTTTGCACGTCCAGCAGTCGGCCGGGTACCTCCATCCTCTCAATGGCCTTGATCTTTACAGGTTTGCACTCTATGCCACGTTCAGAGACCAGGAAACTAAGGAGTTGGCCGGCTGGTACTCCGAAAACGCACTTCTCAGGGTTGAGCTTGATCTGGAATCGGCGCAGGTTCTCAAAGGTCTCCTTGAGGTCTTCCAGCAGTGTTCCATGCTTCTCCATCTTCACCACCACATCGTCCATGTAGACATGGGCGTTTCTGCCGAGTTGCTTGAGGAGGCACTTCTGCATGCAACGCTGAAAGGTGGCGCCGGCATTCCTCAAGCCGAACGTCATGGTTAGGTAGCAGAAGGCTCCAAACGGTGTGATGAAGGTGGTCTTCAGTCTGTCAGCCGGGTTCAGCTTGATCTGGTGATATCCTGAATATGCATCCAAGAAGCTCAACAGCTCGCATCCGGCTGTGGAGTCTATCACCTGGTCAATTCTTGGCAAAGCAAACGGGTCCTTGGGGCAAGCCTTGTTGAGGCTTGTGTAGTCAATACACATTCGCCACTGCTTGTTCTTCTTCAGCACCAGGACTGGGTTGGCTAGCCACTCTGGAAAGAATACTTCCATAATGAAGCCGGCTGCTAGGAGTCGGGCTATCTCTTCTCCGACAACTCTTCTCTTTTTTTCTGATAGGCGGCGCAAGGGCTGCCTGACTGGCTTCGCATCAGATCAGACATGTAACTTGTGCTCGGCGAATTCCGTCGGTACACCTGGCATGTCTTTGGGGGACCATGCGAAGATGTACCGATTCTCATGGAGGAAATCGACGAGCTCGCCTTCCTATTTGCTGTCGAGGTTTGCGCCTACGGCAGCGTACCTCTCTGGGTGCTCCGGATCCAAGGGTATCTTCTTTGTCTCTTTGGCCGACTTGAACGAACCCTCAGCCTCCAACTCCTTGGGTTTAGGCGACGCCTCTAGCTGCTTGCCGGCCATCGCCACAACCCGGTCAAGGAGCCGCTTCTCGGCCGCGATCTACTTTCAGCCGCACAGGCAGACGACTTCCGGTAGTCGCCGGCTACGGTCAGAATCCCCTTGGAACTAGGCATCTTCATCTTGAGGTAGGCGTAGTGGGGGACCGCTATGAACTTGGCCAGGCGGGTCGACCAAGTAATGCATGATATGGGCTCTCGAGATCCACCACCTCAAACCAAACTGACTCTCGGCGGAAGTGATCTTTGTCTCCAAAGAGGACGTCTATCAGGATCTTGCCGATTGGTGAGCAGGAAAGGCCAGGAACAATGCCGTGGAATACAGTCCGGCTGCTCTGAAGCTGTCTTTACTTGATTCCTAACTTCTCCATGGTGTCCTTGTACAGGATGTTGATGTTGCTACCTCTGTCTATCAGAACTCGCGAGAAACGAGCAGCTCGCCTATCTGTGGCAAAGGTGGCATCCAAGACCAAGGCATAGGAGCCCGGGCTCGGCATCACCTCTGGGTGATCAGCTCTGCTCCAGCTGATAGGCTTCTCGGACCAGTGCATGAATTCTGGTGTCTCTGATGCTACTGCATTCACCTCTTGCTGCTGCAGCCGCCTGCTGCGTGGATCATCAGCCACACTAGTAAATACCACATAGGCTCCGTGCTCTTCGGGGTACTCGTCTTGTACTGCGCCGACTGGCCTGACAGTCGGCTGCTGGGGCGGAGGCGGAGGCTGTTGCCCAGCAGGCGGGGGAGGCAGGAGGCCGTCTCCTTTGGCGATCCTGGTGAGCCAGTGGCACTTTCCGGGTGGTGTGATTCGACGGCTTCGCGCCGCTGTGGAACTTGCAAGGACCATCCAGAGTCTGCTCGTATGAGAAAGCCGGCAACTAGTTGGGCTTGCCGCCTTTCTGTCGCTTGGGTGGAGGCTGCCCTTCCGGCTGCTGGTCTTCGACTGTCACCACCTGCCGGCTGTTGGAAGCCGGCTGTGGGGCCTTGCGCTTGTGGTCGCCCTACTGTTGTCGCCGACTGGCGTCTCCAGCCGGAGTTCTAGGAGCCTGAGGGGCCACTTTGCCAGTCGCACTAACTTGAATCTCCGCCTTCATGGAGGAGTCGGCCGTGGCATACTTGTCTGCTATGATCAGCAGCTCGTCGAGGGTTTCTGACTCGTCGTAGAGGAGCTTGTGCTTGAGGAGGGTGCCTTCTCTGCACCCGGTGGTGAAGTACTCGATAGCCTGCACCTCGTGGATGCCCTCACAAGAGTTTCGGAGCTCGGCCCAATGCGTGGGGTAGTCGCGAGTCGACTCGTTTGGGCCTTGCAAGCACAAGGAAAGCTGGCGAGGTTTGGGAGGACGCTTGTACGTGCTTGTGAAGTTGCGGACGAATGCATCGATGAAGTCGACCCAGCTGTTGATGCTGCGGGGCTTCAAGCTGTTCAGCCATGTCCGGGCCGTGCCCTGGAGCATGAGCGGAACGTATTTTACGGCAACGCGCTTGTTGCCGTTCGCTATGTTGACGGCCGTGGAGTAGTCAACCAGCCAGTCCTCCGGCTTCACGGAGCCGGTGTACTTGGGCGTGTCTCTTGGGAGCGTGAACCCTTTGGGAAAGGGCTCGTCTCGAATGCGGGGCCCGAAACAAGGCGGACCTAACTCGTCTTCTTCTTGCAGCGCCAGGGATAGGTGAAGTCGGTCGATCCGGTGGCGGGCGTCGTTTTCCCCGACTCCCTCTCGGCGGCCAAGGCAGTCACCGAGAGTCGGATGGTCAACATGCGGCGGGGAGACTCGCCTTTCCTTGCGAGGAGGAGGAGGCGCACAGTCGTCTCGTCGTTCTACTGCTCTTGGGCGGCCGTCTTGGTCGCGCTCTATGGTAATGCAAGTCCGACTGCGGCTGACAGCCGGATCCTTGTCTTTCCTTCCTCGGGCGCCGCCAGTCGGCGTCCGAGACGTCGCGCCTTGGTCTCGGCGTGGAGACGGGTCGTCGTTTTGTTGCTGCGGCGCCTCTGTGCGGCAACCGACCTTGTTCTGCGCGGCAGCCGCGTCGAGGAGCCACTGGACTCACTCCGTCATCAGGCGGCGCTCTTCGCCCTCGAAGTTGTCCAGCTCGTCCGCCGCCGCCTGAGCGGCTCGAATATTCTCCACAGGCGTGGCGTACACAGGGCGATTTGCCCCGAATAGGTTGGCGATGGCCACGCCGCACTATTGGACCGCGCCTAGGCGGCTGGGACCAGTTGGGGCTAGCGAGCCACCTACAGCGCGATCCATCTCACGCTGGTAGGCTTCTGACAAGCGTCTCATGCTAGCCAGCTTCTTCGCGCCTTCGACAAGCTGAAGGCGGCGCGCCTCCAACGTCTCCGCGTCAGCGTCTTCCGGAATGGGCGCGGTGAGGTCTTGCAGTGCCGCGCCAAGTGGGTCATGCGCTCATCCGCCGGGATGCTCGTCATGACTGATGGCGAGCACCTCTGTGACGGTGCTTCCGTCGCTCTCCGCGTGAGGGAGCGACTCGTCGTAGACCACCACATTGGTGGGGAACGCGTCGAGTGACGCGGTGTCGGAGTCGACCAGCATCGGGTCGGTGGAGCCTACAGACTCCAAGTCCACGGCAGGCTCGCCGGCGACGTGGAGTTGGTCAAGGAGGCCCGCGAGGAGGCTCTCGGGGCCGCCCGTGCCTGCGTCGGATGCAGGCTCGTCGGAGAGGTGAACCTCGCCGACAAGATCGGCGAGGCAGCTGGCTGCGCAGGCGATCTCAGCGCCGTGCAGTGCGTCGGCGCAAACTCCGTCTGGCGTGCCGGGCTGGCTGCGCTCGCCAGGGAGAAAAAGGGTTCCCGTCCAGAGCAGGTCTCCGGACGACGGTGCACCAGGCCCCACGGTGGGCGCCAAATGTCGGGGGTTGGGTGCGACATATGCCAAAGGATGGCTTATCATGGTGGGGGTGAGTAGAACGTCGCCGGTGCCTGGAAACGGGATAAGGCGAAGGCATGCACGCTGGTGAATCTTACCCAGCTTCGTGGCTCTCCGTGGAGATAATACCCCTACTGCTGCTCTGCGGGGTCTTCGCATGATCACTATGGCAAAGTGTGTACATGGTTGCTCCTTGAGCTGTTTCCTGGAGGTAGGAGAAGGCAAGGCTAGCTCTCTCCTTCCTATATGATCTGGTCTAGTGCTAATGGATTCCAACCCTTTGCATGGATGCCCGGGGGGGGTTTATATAGGCCTACCCCCAGGGGTACAACGGTAATCCGGCTGGACAAGGGCCCAGCCGTTAGTCTCTCTGGCCGCCGTCTTATCCGCCGACTCCTGGGGCCCGTCGACTGGTGGGCCCCGCCGACTGGCTCGGTACGGAGCCGACAGGCCGCGTCCGTCGCGGGCGGGTCTTGCCGGCTGTAGATTACTGTAGCTGTGCCTCTAATGACGCGGGCTCGGTCATGGGGTCGTGGTGACAGCTCCGCCGATGGCAGGCGATCACTGTGGCCACTCCCTGTCGCGTCTGGTTAATGGCGCGTGGGGCCCGTGGGAGGGGTCGGCTGACTGGTGGCGCTCTCGCCGCCTTCCGTACGTCCGTCGACTGGTGGGACCCGTTGTCCCTGGGTCGTACCGGCAGGCCGTCGTGGGCACAGGACTCCGCCCTCTGGGGCTGACGTCAGGGCTGGCATGGCAACAGTGTCGCGTCGGGCGGAGATCTCCACGGGTATGGCGTACTGTGGCCACGCCTGCCCTTGGAAAAGGGTGGGAGTGGGCCTTACTGTGGCCACTCCCCGTCCCGTCCCTCTTTATGAGGGCATGGGGGTTGTTGGTGTCGTGGGCCGACTCCCCATGGCCGGCTTCTCTGGAAGTCGCCAGTCAGGAGTCGGCTCATCCTGAAGTCGTCCTCGGGACTCGGCCGCGAGTGGGCAGTCGGCTGCCTCGCAGCCGACTCTCAGAAGGCGGCTCTTCGTTCTGGGGTCTTAAGGAATGCAGCCTGCCCTGATGTCTTGAAAGGTTCTGGGCCTGGGTTGGCCTACCCGTGACCCATTACTCCGACAAGGAGCATTTTGAAACGCATTGCATTGCTGGAAGAGGGAATTAGTTGGCATGTGGGTTCAGGTGAACACATAAATATTTAGGAAGATCCGTGGATCCCAAGAGGAACAACACGACGGCCAATTTCGCAGTGAGGAAATGCAGTGATCACCCGTGTGTCTGATCTGATCGACCCAGTAACTGAGAGTTGGGACGAGGAACTGTTACGTGACCTGTTTTGTGAAGTGGATGTGAAGGACGACGGTGCACCAGGCCCCACGGTGGGCGCCAAATGTCGGGGGTTGGGTGTGACATATGCCAAAGGATGGCTTATCATGGTGGGGGCGAGTAGAACGTCGCCGGTGGCTGGAAACGGGATAAGGCGAAGGCATGCACGCCGACGAATCTTACCCAGCTTCGAGGCTCTCCGTGGAGATAATACCCCTACTGCTGCTCTGCGGGGTCTTCGCATGATCACTATGGCAAAGTGTGTACATGGTTGCTCCTTGAGCTGTTTCCTGGAGGTAGGAGAAGGCAAGGCTAGCTCTCTCCTTTCTATATGATCTGGTCTAGTGCTAATGGATTCCAACCCTTTGCATGGATGCCCTGGGGGGTTTATATAGGCCTACCCCCCAGGGGTACAATGGTAATCCGGCTGGACACGGGCCCAGCCGTCAGTCTCTCTGGCCGCCGTCTTATCCGCCGACTCCTGGGGCCCGTCGACTAGTGGGCCCCGCCGACTGCCTTGGTACGGAGCCGACAGGCCGCGTCCGCCGCGGGCGGGTCTTGCCGGCTGTAGATTACTGTAGCCGTGCCTCTAATGACACGGACTCGGTCGTGGGGTCGTGGCGACAGCTCCGCCGATGGCAGGCGATCACTGTGGCCACTCCCTGTCGCGTCTGGTTAATGGCGCGTGGGGCCCGTGGGAGGGGCCGGCCGACTCCTGAGGGCCGACTCCCAACTGGGCCGACTGGTGGCGCTCTCGCCGCCTTCTGTACGTCCGCCGACTGGTAGGACCCGTCGTCCCTGGGTCATACCGGCAGGCCGTCGTGGGCACAGGACTCCGCCCTCTGAGGCTGACGTCAGGGCCGGCATGGCAACAGTGTCGCGCCGGGCGGAGATCTCCGCGGGTACGGCGTACTGTGGCCACGCCTGCCCTTGGAAAAGGGTGGGAGTGGACCTTACTGTGGCCACTCCCCGTCCCGTCCCTCTTTATGAGGCATGGGGGTTGTTAGCATCGCGGGCCGACTCCCCATGGCCGACTTCTCTGGAAGTCGCCAGTCAGGAGTCGGCTCATCCTGAAGTTGTCCTCGGGACTCGGCCGCGAGTGGGCAGTCGGCTGCCTCGCAGCCGACTCTCAGAAGGCGGCTCTTCGTCCTGGGGTCTTGAGAGGTGCAATCTGCCCTGATGTCTTGAAAGGTTCTGGGCCTGGGTTGGCCTACCCGTGGCCCATTACTCCGACAAGGAGCATTTTGAAACGCATTACATTGCTGGAAGAGGGAATTAGTTGGCATGTGGGTTCAGGTGAACACATAAATATTTAGGAAGATCCGTGGATCCCAAGAGGAACAACAAGACGACCAATTTCGCAGTGAGGAAATGCAGTGATCACCCGTGTGTCTGATCTGATCGACCCGGTAACTGAGAGTTGGGACGAGGAACTGTTACGTGACCTGTTTTGTGAAGTGGATGTGAAGGACGCTCTGTCCATTCTTGTGAGAGCAGAGATGGAGGACCAAATTTCCTGGTACTTTGATCCAAAAGGCAAGTTTTCAGTTAAAGCTGCATATCATAGAGGTGTGGAGTTGCGTGATGAAAGGATGGGACGAGATGCTAGCTCTTCTAATGTCAATGAACAAAGTAACGGGCACCGGAACAAGTTGTGGAACATATCTATGCCTGAGAAGGTCTACATCTTCCTATGACGTTTTGTTCACAATAGTCTCCCGCTACGCATGAACATCAAGAGGAAGAGAGTCGAGCTTGATATGCGTTGCCCAGTTTGCAACCGACTCAACGAGGACGGCGGCCATTTGTTTTTCAAATGTCATGTAAATACGTGAAGCACGTGTGGAGGACCCTGGACCTGGAAGAGACCAGACTGGTTCTGTCAGAGTGTCCGAGTCTTTGGAGTCTTGAGAATGCTAACAGGGATGTGGCACTAGTCTTGTTGTGGGAGTGGTGGTCGAATAGAAATACGATCAATGCTGGTGGCCGGCCCAGGACTGCTGATGATATTAGTTTCACAGTTCCTCAACACGTCCGGGAGTTTTCTGGTGTTCCTAAAGAGCAGACGGGGATGGCAGTGAACACTGGGAAGATGAGATGGCAGAAACCTTCTGTGGATGTTGTGAAGATTAACTTTGATGCGACTTATTTTGAGAATATTGGCTCGAGAGCATGTGATGGGTTGTCCATTCGGATCAAGGCGAGTTTGTGGCAGCCAGTGCAGGGAAGTTGGATCACTTGACAGGACCACTACATGAGAAGGCTATGGCGTGCATCGAGAATGTCGAGGCTAATGCTGAAATGGGGTTTCACAGGGTGCAGTTCGAGTCCGATTCTCAGGTACCGGTGAAGCGCTTAAGTCGGGTGACCACGACCGATCGCTAATTGGGTTCCTCCTTCGGGAGACCCGTAGTTTATGCTTCGCAATTTTCGACTCTTTTGACTTCAGTTTTTGTAAGTGTGACTGTAATAAGGTTTCTCATAAACTAGCCGATTTTAGCTTCAGAGCATCTTTAATAGATGGTCCAAATATAAAAATAATTAACTTTTAAATCGTCTGAGGCCAAAAATACAGCTTCAACATACGGTCCATATGTAAAAAAAAATTGGACCGCGACCTTCTCGTGATCTAAAATACAACACCTCGTGATGCAAATATACATCACGAGATGCATCTGGTCCAAAACCAGCCGCCGCCCGCCCGCCCGCGACCTCCCGCCCGTCCACCGTCGCCCCACCGCCGCCTCCACACCCCGTCCGCCGCCTGCATCAGATCCGGCGTCGCCCCGTCACCCGTCAATGTTTCCACGCCGCCCCGCCGCCCGCCCGCGACCTCCCGCCCGTCCACCGTCGCCCCACCGCCGCCTCCACACCCCGTCCGCCGCCTGCATCAGATCCGGCGTCGCCCCGTCACCCGTCAATGTTTCCACGCCGCCCCGCCGCCCGCCCGCCGCGGATCCGGCCCCGCCGCCCACCGCTGTTTCCACGCCGCCCCGTCGCCCGCCCGCCCGCTGTAGCTCCGTCCGCCACCCAGCAGCTCCGCCCCGCCCGGCTCTGTCCGCCACCGCCCCGCCGCCGCCGCCCCGCAGCTTTGCCCCACCCGGCTCTGTCCGCCACCGCCCCGCACGCCGCCGCCGCCCCGCAGGTCCGCCCCGCCCGGCTCCGTCCGCCACCGCCCCAGCCGCACGCCGCCGCCGCTCCACCGCTCTCCGATGGCGCCGAAGGGCAAGTCGGGCTTCTTCGGCGTGAGGCAGAAGCCCTCCGGTAACTGGGGTGTGGAGTTCTCCGACGCCGGAAGGCCTTGGTGGATCGGCACGTACCCCTCCGCCCACGAGGCCGCGCGCCTACGACGTGGCGGTGTGGCGTGCCGAGAGGCCTCGGTCGCACCTCAACTTCCCAGAGATCAAGACTCGGGCGGAAGTGGAGATGCTTGTGCCGCAAGGCATCAACATGAAGGAGATCACGACGACGAAGAAGAAGACGAAGAAGCCGTCGGTTGTCGTTAGTGCTGGCGAGACCGACGAGGAGGCGATGGCGAGGTTTGCTCAGGAGCATCCGGAGTATGTCCAGGCCGAGCTGGAGTACTACTGGAAGCGTGATGCGGAGCAGAAAAAGAAGGGGCCAAAGAAGGAGGACGAGGCCGGTCCCTCGACGGTGATCCCCATGGAGTCCTCTTCCGAGGAGGACTGGGCAGACTTCTCGGACGAGGAGGAGGAGGAGGGGTGCGACGACCCGACGAAGGAGGAGTTCTGGGCGTAGTTCCGCAGCTCCGACGATGAGGAGTAGTTTATCTAGTAGTTTGAATAAGTAGTAGTTGAAGTTCATGTATGAAACTGTGTTGAATTTGATGTTTGAACTATGTTGAATGGACTAGCAGTATGCCGTTTTAAGAAATTTACATCTTCATTTTGGACCATCTATTGGAGTTGCTCTTTTGGACCATATGTTGAAGTTGAGCTTTTTTCGAAGCTCCAAAACACATTTTTTGGCGGTCCAAATTTTACATCTTCAGTTTTGGACCGCCAAATTTTGGACCATTTATTGGAGATGCTCTCAGGGCGGGTGTTCCTGTCTCGTTATGGATGGAGCTGGTCCCAGACTTCTTTTAGGCTATGGTCGCCAGTGATCCTGCTATGCAGGTTTAGTAAGAGCATCTTCAATAGATGGTTCAAATTATGACGGTTCAAAACTGGAGATGTAAATTTTGGACCGTCAAAAAGTGTGTTTTGGAGCTCCGAGAAAAGGCCAACTCCAACGGATGGTCCAAATTCATGGTCTAAAAGAGCAACTCCAATAGATGGTCCAAATTCATGGTCCAAAACCGGCCAGCAGCCGCCCGGCTGCTGTTCAGCCGCTGTCCAGCCACTGTACAGCTGCAAATATTTGAAAATAACATTAAAAAAAATTCATGTCCACAATATCAAATTATTACATAGTTCTTCAGATCCAGGAGATGCAACACAACACAAATACAACATAGTTTTGCACGAATACAACATAGTTTTGAACAAACAAATAATGAATCTATGCGGATCTTTCGCCATGCTATTTTCAATGCTCTTCCATCAAATCTTCCTGTAGTTGGTCATGCACATCGCTGTCTCTAATCTCATTGTACACCTTCATGAAACGTCTGATGCGCTGTTCTTTTCGCATGGGGTTAATAGGAATGCCCATCAAGTGATAGAAGTTGTAATCTAAATGTTTTCCACGCTCGTTCTCAATGATCATGTTATGCATGATCACGCAAGCGGTCATGATGTACCAAAGGATATTTTGATCCCAAAATCTAGATGGTCCTTGCACAATAGCAAATTGGGATTGCAAAATCCCAAATGCCCTCTCAACATCTTTTCTAGCCGCCGCTTGTGCATTATGAAAGACAAGTTCTTTCTTACCTTCAGGTTTTGCAATCGGCTTGACGAATGTACTCCACCTCGGGTAGATCCCATCTGCAAGATAGTACCCATAGTTGTAGGTGCGGCCATTTGCTTCGAAGGTCACCGGTGGTGCTTCTCCATTTGCTAAGTTGGCAAAGAGAGGTGACCGGTCGAGCACGTTGATGTCGTTGCAAGAACCGGGCATACCAAAATATGCATGCCAAATCCATGTTTCATAATCAGCAACTGCCTCAAGAATGATAGTGGCATACTTCCCACGACCCTTGAATTGTCCATGCCATGCTTTTGGACAATTCTTTCATTTCCAATGCATGCAATCCACAGACCCAAGCATACCTGGAAAAACCTCGAGCTTTGTTCATCTCCAAAAGCCTTTGAGTGTCCTGAGCATTGGGTGCTCTCAAATACTGTGGACTGAACACTTCTACCGTAGTTATTGCAAATTGCTTGACATAGAAGATAGAAGTGCTCTCTGCCATCGCCAAGTTGTCATTAATGTAATCTGCCGGAACACCATATGCCATAATGCGCAAAGCGGCAGTGACCTTCTGCTCAATGCTATGGCCAAGCAACCCAGCACGGTTCCTTCTCTGCTCGAAAACTGGGTTATGCTGCTTCGCTTCATTGCAAATGCGAAAGAACAAGTCTTTCGACATTCTAAAACGGAGTCGAAAGTAATTCTCTGAAAAAACAGGTGATGATGCAAAGTAGTTGCGCACCAACTGTTTGTGCGCATCAATCCGTTCTCTCCGAATGAACGCACGACCATAAACGGAACCACCGTGCTTCGGTTTTTCCTCTTGTGCATGGCCACTAGCATAGCAATCTCCTCTTCTTCATGCAAATCAAATTCCTCGTCCGACGATGAATCATCCATGAAAGAGGAGTCAACCGAGCTCATCTATAATGCACACAACCACCGTCAAACATACTATCCAATCCCAAGTTAAATCATCAAGTTTTGTCATCTTCTTACCTTGGGGAATTCCGTCGAACACCTTGTGCGCGCGGTGGAAGAAGATGGCCGCCGGTTGGATTGGCTGCTGCTGACGGCTGCGGACGGCAGCGGTGATAAGAAATGAGGTTGGAGGCCGTCCAAGAGGAGCTCGGCGGGCGGCGAAGACTAGTTCGGCAGCCGGGCGGAGGGCCGCGGGGAGGCGGTCGTGCGGCCGGCGCAACGGCCGTGGACAGGATCACGGCCGACGGGAGGAGGTCGGCGGCAGCCTAAAAGACCCGCGCGGAGGCCTACCGCGGCAGCCGGACCGCCGGAGGGGCCGAATCCCGCGCCGGCTACCACTCGATTCGGCGGCGGACGGGCGGCGGCGGGGATGTGGGGTGGTGGCGGCGCCGACGGCGAGGTTTTGGGCGGTCCCGGCGGCGGATTTCGGCCGGCTGTGTCACGGGCGGGCGAACGGGCGCGGGTGGGAATGGAAGTGAAGTGGCGGTTGGTCGTTCGCGGGGGGCGGCTAGTTTTGAACCAGATGCATCTCGTGGTGTATATTTGCATCGCGAGGTGTTGCATTTTATATTACAAGGAGGCCGCGGTCCAAATTTTTTGCATATGGACCGTCTGTTGGAGCATCGTTTTTTGCCCCAGACGGTCCAAAAGTTAGTTATTTTTACATTTGGATCATCTATTGGATATGCTCTAATGAAATGAATTGGTTCTGGATAAGAAAAAACACACACAAAAAATGATTAGTTATTTTTACATTTGGACCATCTATTGGATATGCTTTAATGAAATGAATTGGTTCTGGATAAGAAAAAACACACACAAAAAATGATTGGACCGTAACCTGAGTCAGGCGGCCAAACGACGCGCCCCCTACATAAACGAACCGACCCGCTTTGGACAACCGTTTCCTCTCCTCCAAGCCAAACTCCCGGACGCTCTCCCCTCCCCAGCCTCGTCGCCCGCACCGCGAAGCAATGGCGACGGCGTCGGTGCACCTCGGACGCTACGTCCTCCTCGCGGGCGTCGGTGCATACCCTTCTGCCTTGTCTTATTTTCATCTCGATCGCGAGCTCAGCTTCCCGTGCTTGTTTTTGCTGACGGATCTGTCGATCGCGCGCGCAGGTTTCGCCGCCCCCATTGTCCTCGGCAACGGCCGCGCCGCCCGCTTCTCCGACATCCTCAAGGACTTCCAGGTGCGTGCGCGCGCGCGAGATCGATCGATCGATCACTGGCTTAATTTATTCATCGCTACCTCGCTTCGACCGGTCACATCGACTCGCGGTGTCGACCGGCCGGCGGCGAGAGTGCGCGCTTGTCTAATTCCTATTCTGACTTTATGTGCTGCGGCCGGCCGGCGGCGGTTTTTCCACTTCCACAGGAGTTTCTGCGCGAGAAAGGAGTAGACGGCAGCGCCGCCGAAGAAAATGCCGCGCTCAGCCTTCAGGTGTGTGCTCTCTGTATTATAATGCCGTTGTGGTGACTGTAACCGGATGCACTGAAAATAAATTAGCGTACAGAGTATGTTTATATCAGTGGATTAATCATGTTTTCTACCAATTTTAGCTGCAAATGCTTGCTAGGGAGGTCCGACATTTGTCAATGGCTCAGACTATTGTTCATATCGACCCTGGCAACAAAGGTGCGTTCATCTGCTGCCCTGAAATTTCCCTGTTGTGACTATCCAACCATGTCTTGGTTAACATTACTTGGCATATCCTCGTTCCCATACTGCTGCTAACATTAAGGGTCTACTAGTAATGTCTTCCAAAATAGAAGTGGAGTGCAGTTGACTTATGCTGCATTCCAGAGTCCAGACACATCTTTTCTCAGATTGTACAAATATATATTTGATGTTCATGACAGTTTGATTGCAGAAATAAAAACATTACAGGGGACAAGCAGTCTAAAAAACTGCAATTGAGAAGTGTGTAGAATACCTATGTTTCATTGATGCCTAAAGTCTGGCTGTTGTATTTTGTTCATTCTTTTTTTAGTTCGTGTTTTGGTCATTTTACATCTACATGGTTTATAACCCCTTGTTTTTCATCTGTTTGCAGTTCTGTCAGCTTTCATAGCACCTGCTGCAGCTGCTGGGGCGGCAGGCTATGCCTATATGTGGTGGAAAGTACGTGTTATCTACTTTATGTTAGCCTTCAATCTTCAACAATATTTCCGACAACTCGAGAAACACTAGCAACCGTCATGTGCAATGCACAATTTTCCTTAACAAATCCTGCATGGAAAATACATCGTATATGTGAAAACTAAAATTTGAACTATAATTTTAGTCGTCATTTAATTTATGCATCTCAAATCGCTCGAAGGAAAAGGATGGACATTGAATATCTTTAAATCTTGAGCAAGTCTACAGTGAAGAGATAATTAGTAGGGCTTGATTAGGGTACTAGTTGTGCCATAACTCCGCAATTACAAGGTAAATTCCAAGTACACCACACCAACTCATAGTTCTATAACTATTCATTGTCATTTAGTTCTTTTAGTAAAAACTAAAAGTGGTGGTTCTGCCGCATTGTTCGCAATTATCCAAAATCGTGCCTGGAGTTCTTCATTGTCTTATTAATAAATTTTATATGGTTTTAACTTCTAAACCTTGTTGGTATCACATTGTCTAGCTAATTATGCCTGTACAACTCGTAACACCGCTTGTTGGTTGCAATGGCCACGCCCCTTTGTTCATGATCTTGTATTAGCAGATTGTAACCTTGTTACTATAGAATAAACTCCCTTTTACCCTGCAAAGAAAAACTTCTAAACCTTGTTACCCTTCTCAATCAGCACACATATGCATAAAAAGCGTCATTTTCTTGTTTATACATTTGATATTTTTTTTGTCTTGTGCTGTCCTGGTTATCTGCCTAGTAGTGCTTGGTTTGATTCAAGCTTTTACGTCCTGATCAAATCATCATTACATTGATTTATTTATCATATATATTTACTTGTATCTGCACGCTTTCAGGGCATCTCATTTTCTAGCATAATGTACGTCACGAAGCAAAATATGGCTAATGCAGTTTCAAGCATGACAAAGCATTTGGAACAAGTGCAGAACTCTCTTGCGGTAAGTATAAAATACTTTTCCCAGTTATATTTGATTGGAAAAACGGTCACCATCTTCTTTATTCCTATATTAGTCCTCTGTGCTTCGAAGTGCTTCTATGTAATGATACCTTCTTTGTATTGTGCAAATTTGTTATGTTGTAATCTTCTTGGCTTAATACATTCGTGAGGCAGAGCACTACCATTTATCTTGTGCCTCGAAAGCATATTGCATCACTCGTGCTTGTTATAACTATGGATGTGATACCAGTTTTGGTGCTCACCATACATACATTTGACTTAGAAGTCACTAGTCATTGTTGTGCTACTGCTGACCTGTTTCCAACAGAAAAGAAGTCCGCAAGGGCAAAGAGCTTGAAAGAAGTGTTTTCTTACAAAGAAAATTGCCATAATATGTTTGTTGGATTTAACTTGGAGCTTGAGCTTGTATTTCCTCAAACTATGTGACTATTATTTATAGTAAGATTTGTTTTGTTCAAATCAAATGCATTGGTAATCTGGGTTGCAAACTGGTTGATATGATTCTAAAAAGGCTAATCAATTTAAATGTGTACCTAATTTGCCTCTCTTTTCATGCGAGAAATGTGGAATATCGATTTTTTTATTGTTCCCTTTTTATTTTAAGCAGGCTGTTTAATTCTCAAGTACTGACATTTTTCTTTCAATCTGAAGGCTGCTAAAAGGCACTTGACACAGCGTATACAAAGGTTGGATGATAAATTGGATAAGCAAAAGGAGATGTCTGGACAAATAAGAGAGGAGGTACTTCCTAAATTTCTGTTGTAATGGTAACTGCACATGGCACAGCTTAATTTGAATAGTGGACTTGGTCATCCATGCAGTGTTAAGTACTTTTTTCAATTGTTCCTTTATTTTAGTAATGGTTGACTTGTAACAAAGTAAACAGTTTAAGTTACTTGGTGCATAAAAAGACCTCGGTGTGTTGTGTATAATCGCAAATATCACATTTTCTTCTTCCAGGTTGCCGGCGCACGAATGAAACTCAAGGACATTGGTGCGGAAATGGAAAATCTCAAAAAGTTGGCTTTTAATATGGTAAGCTTCTATTAGATCAATCATTTGGACAGTATTGATTGCCAGTCTTTCAGCTGAGCTAACGTAAACTACTGCGTTGCTTCTGCAGGATGGAAAGTTAGATTCAATTCAAGACAAGCAGGTAGGCTCCTCCACATATAAATGTTCACTTCATTGCATCGATCTTCTTAACCGTGGGAAATTTGCTCTACACTGCTATCACTTGTCACTGAAAAAGGAAAAAACTACATGCTGTGATTTCTAGCAAAGGGATTCCCTTACGAAGTTCTTGATATCAGGAGTGAGTCCAGCATATAACATTTCTCTCTGTGGTGACTAACGATATTGTATCAACAGGATTGCCAATTGGCTGGCGTGTCGTATCTCCTCCAATTCATAGAACCAAATGTTGCGATGCTGCCGAACCGCCTGGTAAGAACCTAACGAGAAATTACCACCCTTGCTACCACAGGGCCTCTCAATAACTTGTTACAGCATCTCACTTGTTTAGAAAAACCTCTGAATCATCATGGGAGTAGATTTTTGGGTAGCTGAATTGTACCACATAGCCTTCGTCTGCAAAAAGATCACTCTGATCTAACATCGTCATGTTCATTTGCTGCAGGAAGGCTTGCAGCGGCCGGTGGTTACGAGATCCATGAAGCAAGGAGAGCTCCCGGTTAGTTCCCATCTCCCATACACAACTTTTTCCATGGTTAGGCACTGTTATTAGTATATCTTTGTCTGATCGGAACCTCTTTCCTTCAGGGGCTGGAGTTCGGGCTGCGGCTGCTGGCGCTGGAACAATCTGCGAAAGGACCAGGGCTGGCCCTGCCGCCCGTCAAATCTGCGTGCTGATACTTCTACTTCTACTTACGTTGTCAGTCGTGGTGGAGGCCCCGACGAGTTTATAAATCCCAGGTTGTACAGACAGGGAATTCGTAACGTCTGGGAGTTACGCTGAAGAAATACACGACATGTGGGTAGGGTAGTGTTTTTACTGGTCATTTTAGACGAACTAGGCCGTGTTATATTACTGGTTAACAATAGTTTCGGGGAGTCCTAACCTTTACAGTTGCTATTTGTTTCCTTGGTTCGGGCTTGGTGAACTATGTGGAAGCTTTGCTCGGTGCTCTCACAGTTTTACGCGTCAATTGACAAAATTGTTTGCTTTTTTTAGGGTTGACAAATTGTTTGCTTACTATGCGTTTTATCTGCCTTTCCAATGGGATTAGGATGGGGTAGCCTAGTACAGGCTGCCAGCCGGCAAGCTCTTTGGAAGATCCTGCTATTTCTTTCCAATCCTCTCTTAGTTGGACTGAGGAGCCTCCGGGGTGCCTCGTCTCGACACTTGTGGATGATGTAA
Source organism: Triticum urartu (assembly GCF_003073215.2). Classification (NCBI taxonomy): domain Eukaryota; kingdom Viridiplantae; phylum Streptophyta; class Magnoliopsida; order Poales; family Poaceae; genus Triticum; species Triticum urartu. The sequence continues at coordinate 74,118,436 of NC_053024.1, read as the reverse complement.
TGCCTTTGTTAAATCAATATAAAGCTAGCCATGATGGCCTTCCTTAAAAAAACACACCAATGATATCAATGTTGTATTGGCGGTTGTCACGCTGCCATTTTTTTAAATGTCTGTTGTTAATCGCCCATAGTTGTGATATTTTTTTGGGTATCGATCCTCAACCACATCCAATGACTCGGAGGAACCCTAGCTGCCACCATCACAACCCTCTCCTCCCTCACTCATGTCTCGCCACTACCAGAGGTCATTGCCGGCGTACCTAAACCGGTGGCTCACTTTTTCCAAGTAATGGGAAAGATACTGCCACTAAAAGACTATTGACACAAAAAGATGGGCTATCAAAAAGGTAGAGGGGATATGATATGATTGATAGTTGGAAAGGTAGAGGAGATAGGATATGGTCGATAGTTGAAGTCGGCAGCTCTCCTACGCTTTCCTCATCCGGGATCTCAGGGGAAGACGATCAACTTCAACCTGCATTGTAGCAAAAGGAAAATCCAGACTAACCCCATTTGTCTCCATGTCTCCATCCCATAGGAACTAGGAGATAACCCCAAGGACGCCTTCAACAGCCAGGGGTCACGAACCGATCATAGACAGGGGCGGAGCCCAGTGGGCTGACCCTGTGGCACAGGCTACAGGGTCCGATTTTCTTTTTAGTGCTAAATATCGCGTATTTAGCCCGGTGCATCAAGGTGGGTCAGGAAGAGTGCTACATGGCACATTGAACCAGCCGCACCAGGCTCCCTTTGATCTGCTTCCTGCAGCAGGTCTCTCACGTATACACGCTCGCCAGTTAAAAAACCATATACACGCTCGCAACACATAGGACGCGTTTGGTAGCCTGCATTAGGTCGGGTCAGGCCCGCGCGGGATGAAAATAGGCTGTTTGGATGCCTGTGTTTACTGTTTGGCCTGCATAGCATGAATCTCAAAGCACCCCTCAGCCAGGCTCACTAGAAACGGCCGAATCGGCCGTTTCCAACGAGCCAGGCTCGAGCGATGCAGGGGAGGGGAACGCCACGCCGCGCCGCGTACGGGAGGGAGATGTCGGGAGCGATGGCGCATCTCCGAAAAGGCGGCAGGACGAATTTGAGTCACCGCCCGCCGATTCGGTCGCCCTATATATCGAGGGTGACCGTCGCGACAAAACTCCTGCCATCATTTCCCCCCTCTCGAGCTTTCCCTCCGGCACGGATCCACTTCAACGACGAGGTAAGCCGCGCAACTACTCCGGCCACCGGTTGACTACGGCGGCAGGTCGACTCCTCCTCCTCTCCGACGTGCCAGGCACCTCCTCCGTGGTCGTTTTGATGGCGTCTGTAAGTTCAATCACCACCTCCTCTCTACTAGTTCTAGCTAGAGATGTCCATGTGCTAGGGTTAGGTCGTCCGATCTGTTTGACTATGATGTTGTAGTAGCTAGTTGTGATGGATTTGGTGCGTGCTAGGGGTTGTTTCCATGTGGGCAAGTGTTTGTAGCTAGTGGTCATGGTTGGATCGGTGGTATGTTAGTGTGCAAGTGTTGAACAAGACCATCCATGTGTCCATGATTAGTGCTCTGTTATCCATGATTAGTTCTCTGTTATGCAGTGTTGAGCTGTGGTATGCTTGTCTATCTTCAACTAGATCAGCCACGTGTGCATGTGTTACTGCTAGTTTGATCTGTCCATGATGTACTGCTAGTTCCTACTATCCATGTGTAGTGTCTTGTGGTGTTGATAACACTTACGTTTGTAGGACATGACCACGCAAACACAAGAGTTTAGTCAGGCCCTCGTGCTGTCTGAGATCCACTTCCCATCATCGTACGTCGAGGACTCCCAACCTCCTATGGAACAGATGCCTCTTGATTCAGAGGTTTTCTAGGTGCCGCCTATGGTTCCTCCATTTGTGCTGGCTCAGCCCAATGTTGTTTCTCATGCTGCTGCTCAAAAAGCAGATGCAAAGGAGAAGAAGGATGGCAGGGGAACAACATGAAATGGCAGACGTTCCTCTCCACTTTTGTGCTTAACAAGATGTCTGAGATCATAGCTAGTGGGGTGAGGACTGACAAGGGCTTCAAGGAGGTGCACTTGAACCTTGTTGCAAAGCAGGTCGACTTCTGTGGATAGAAGGTCACCTCGACCCAGGTGTACAACCATATGAGGAAGTGGAGAGCGAGGTGTATCACCGGGTCCAAGCTTAGAGACCTCAGCGATGCTTCATGGGATGAGGACACCCGCTCAATCCTTTTGGAGGTAGAGCACTACCAAGGCCACGTCGCGGTTAGCTCACAAACCATGCCATTCTAACAAACCAGCAGTTCAAGCCTATGAACGATTGCCATATTAACTAACCTCTCTGCCCTATTTCTTCTTAGGCTCACCCCAAGGACGCAGAGTTCCTCAACACCCCTATCCAGAACTACCACCAGATGCAGCAGATCTTCTCCTTCAGGCTGGCAACCAGCAAGCATGCCATGGGCTCTGGTCAGCCGCGGGCTCGCCGATGCTGGAGTATCCAGACATCCAGGAGTCAGACACCATCAACGTTGATGCTCCTGAGAAGGATGGTGAGCACGTTCCTGTGCTTGATAGGAAGAGGAAGCGAGAAGGCTTCATGGAGTAGGAGGAGCTGAGTGTCTTCAGCAGCATGACGGAGGAAGTGAAGGAGGTGGCCACCGCCATCAGGGAGAGAAAGAGTGTGGACGTCCACCCTCAGCTCTACAGCACCATCATGGAGCAGATTGGCTTTAGCCCAGAGGCTCTCATGGTGGCTCTCAGCCACCTGCTGGGCAACAAAGCCCAGGGTGTTGGGTTTGTTGCCATGGGAGCAGCTCACAGGGTGCTCTGGCTGAGGACCTGGCTGGGCAAGCACTACTAGTAGTGCTGCTTCTGCTGGTGGCGACGGCGTGCATGATCCTTGACGGCGATGGCGACAAGGACGACAATGATGATGACGATGACGATGTATATTTTGTGTAGTTAGGGTTTGAAAACAATCTTATGGTCTGTATATTTTGGTGAGGTGGTATATACTAACCTCTCACGGTGATCACGAACTTGCGGTGGTAGGATGACACCCTCTTTTGGATGTGGTGGTAGGATGACACCAAAGTAGTGCTAGGTTGAACTTGCTATGATCATGCATGCTTACTAATGCTCTTCTGCTCCATTGCTTGCTCCTAGAGTTCTTCATTGCTTGATGTTTGTGTGTTCCAATGCTTGTTGCTTGAATTTATTGCTCGTTTGCATTTCCAGGACAAGTGGTATGTGGTGTTCGAAGGTAGGGTTCCAGGGGTTTACAGTTCATGGGAAGCTTGCAACAAACAAGTTTCAGGGTACAACGACAGCAACCACAGTGGAGGGTTTAAGACTAGGAAGAAGGGGAGAAGGTGCTACTCCTAGTATGTGCGATAGCATTCATGCAACAAGGTTGAGGTTGGTAAGGTGGATCTACCGTAGGGCTGAAGAACTTCATCATCTTCGTCCAGTTCATCAGTCTTGTGGCGTTGGTGTGCTCAGTGTGATCGTGTGTAAGGTGTAGTAGTATTGGTAAGCTCGCCAAGTAGGGTACGAGGTGAGCACAACTCTATGCTCGTATGTAACCAAACAACGTGCATTCGTGTGAGCACATACAATGCGAGCAACCAAACGCGGTGCATAGAGACGTCGCTACGATGCAGGGAAAGGACATGCAGACAACCAATCAACATGCAGATGTTGATTTTTTGCCTGCATATGCTCAACCAAACCCAACTGGGACAAGTATGCAAATGGGGAAAACGATGCAGGTAATCAAACACGCCATTACCTTCATGCACACACGAAGCATTTTTTCCCACAAAATAGAAAGAGAACGCACGCACGAAGCCGATCCAAACCTTTAAGAAGGGACACATTTGGAGAGTTGGTGATGGTCTCAAGATAAACATATGGGAGGACTGTTGGATTCCTAATAGCCCGTCCAGGAGAGTCATTACAATCCAAGGTAATCAGGTTTTGACATTCGTTAATGACCTCATTGATCCTATATCTGGTACTTGGGATGAACAGTTGCTCCGTGATAATTTTTGGCATATTGATGCCGAACGAGTTCTGTGAATCCCTTTACCGCAGTACGAAATGGACGATTATATTGCATGACAGTTTACAAAGACGGGTAGATTCAGTGTAAGGTCTGCTTATTATGTTGAGTGGGAGGATTAGTATAGAGAAAAAATTGGCTCTAATGGAGGACAGTCAAGTAGCCCGAACCATCCTGTGTGGAAGAAAATCTGGAGCCTTAAGATGCCATGCAAGGTCAAAATATTTATTTGGAGATGCCTTCATAATTCTATTCCTTTCCGGAGCACGTTAGCAAATCGCCACATCCCTATAAATGACGAATGCCCATGGTGTCAAGGTGCAGCCGAAGATGTAAGACATGCTATGTTTACATGCAGCAGAGCGAAGATGATATGGAGGGAACTCAGCCTGAATGAAATAATAGATGAGGCAGCTTTGGGGGACCGATCGGGCGCTGCAGTTCTTGAGTTCCTGCTTTGTGATACTAAATTTCAGAAAACATATGATGGAGTAGTGGATATTCCAGATATTGTTGCGGCTACATGCTGGTATGTATGGTGGCAAAGGAGAGAGATGGTGAGAGGAGAACAAGTTCAGTCTCCACCCTAAACTGCTCCATCTTTGCTGGCTCTAACTCTAAATTTTGTGCGTGCATCTAAACAAACAAGCCAGGTAACTCGCTTGAATGAATGGAGAAAGCCATTGTCAGATTTTCAAGCTTTGAACATGAATGCATCCTTTTCTGTGGAAGATGGCCTAGGAGCTTGTGGAACTGTGCTGAGGGATCACAATGGTGGATTCATTGGAGTTTGTACAACACCGATGGAGCATGTCCCTGATGTGGTCTCCGCAGAGGCTGATGCAATGAGACAAGGTCTACTATTTTTGCAAAGCCTAGGGTGCAGCAAGGTCCTTATACAATCTGATAACGTTATTGTGGTGGACGCACTGAAAAATAATGGTTGTTGCTCCAATTCTTAATGATTGTCGAGTGTTACTGAAAGAATTCAGAAAGGTCTACTTTGATTTCTGTAATATAGAGTTTAATTGTGTTGCTAATGAGCTAGCTAGTTTCGCGAAAGGTAATCCACCGACTGTGTGGTCGGATAATCCTCTAAATTTTCTTTTGAAATTTTTAACGGATGTTGTAAGTGTTATCTAAATTAATAAAGCTAGCCATGAAGGTTTTTTCTAAAAAAACCTATATCCCTCTCTGAGGGAGTCCTGGATTAGGGGGTCTCCGGACAGCCGGACTATATCCTTTGACCGGACTGTTGGACTATGAAGATATAAGATTGAAGACTTCGTCTCGTGTTCGGATGGGACTCTACTTGGCATGGAAGGCAAGCTAGGCAATACGGATATGAATATCTCCTCCTTTGTAACCGACCTTGTGTAGCCCTAACCCTCTCCGGTGTCTATATAAACCGAAGGGTTTTAGTCCGTAGGACAAAATACAATCATACCATAGGCTAGCTTCTAGGGTTTAGCCTCTCTGATCTCGTGGTAGATCTACTCTTGTACTACCCATATCATCAATATCAATCAAGAAGGAGTAGGGTTTTACCTCCATCAAGAGGGCCCGAACCTGGGTAAAACATCGTGTCCCCTGCCTCCTGTTACCATCCGGCCTAGACGCACAGTTCGGGACCCCCTACCTGAGGTCCACCGGTTTTGACACCGACATTGGTGCTTTCATTGAGAGTTCCACTGTGCCGTCGCCACCAGGAAGGATGTCTCATCCCGTCTTTAAAGACGGCACTGTTGCTGAAGGAGCTTTGGCTATCGGCCAAACTCTCCGGCTAGGTGGTTTTCTTATGACCGCCTGTTCGGCCGCTGCGCCAACGATGACTTCTCGGGTCATCGAAAGCAATCTTCATGTCAACTCGGAACTCGCCGAGCAGTTAGATCCAATGGAGCTCTCTTCCTTGAACGAGCTCCTGGATTGCATCGCCGCCCTAGGAGTCGCTACAGACTATGATCAGATTGGGCCTAAACCCGATCTGAGAGATCAACTCTCCCCAGGTCACCCATCATGTTGCAGTGGTGGAGGAACAATGCGGCAACCCTTCATCTATCTTAAGGACTAGCTATGTCCGGATTCCCGATCCCTCCAAGCTGGATACCCGCGGAGGGGAGGACCTCACTCAAGGCCTGAACCTAGAGTCAGGCAGCGGGCTAGATTTATCAGAAAACATCCAAGAATCCAAACTTCCGAGTTTGGAAACTCCTTGGCCCCTGAGTCTCAGATTGGGTGAGGATTCGGGCTCAATTCCACCCACCCACCCAAACATAAGCGATCCTATCCCAAATTAGGCAAGAGCCCGAAGAAACAGTACACCATTACTGGGCCAGATTCCTCCTGGTCATGAACAGGATAAAGGACTGCCGCAAGGAAGACGCAATTTCATTCTTCTGCAATAATTGCACGGACAAGGGAATCCTCAACGCCATAAGTTGCCGCGAAATTACACGCTTTGACGACTTGGTGTCCATAGTACGAAAGTACTGTGCGATGGAAAGCGCCTGGAAAACCGAAATAAAATTTTGGGATAATCCGGCCCTGAATACAAACCCAGTCCGAAATAAAAGGGGGCATTATCACAATACACCTGGGTTAACTACCAAAAAGCAAAAGCCCTCTACGGGGCAAGGAACTGTACTGGAGGGATGGCTCAACGGACCCTGCAAAATTCATAGTACATCGGATGCAATACCAACGCACAACCTTAGAGCATGTTGGATACTCCGGTAGGTGGCCAAAAGTGGTGAGGATCTACTCCTCCCAAATACTACAGAGCACCATCCTGTGGACAACAATACGGTGTTAACGGTCTTTGAGACCTTCGCGTCAAATAATAGACGCAAGCGAACACTCTGCAGCATGGCTGAAATCTGCCACGTAGCAGAAATAAATCTTTGGAGTGACACGGCTATTACCTTCAATGCCAGTGACGAACCCAAATTCCGAACAGCCCGAGCACCAGCCGCACTGGTCCTCAGTCCAATCATGGACGGCTTTCGACTCACCAAGGTACTCATGGACGGCGGCAGCAGATTAAACCTCATCTATGAGGAAACTCTTCAAAAGATGGAAATAGACTGGAGCCGCATTGAGCAAAGTAGCACAACCTTTAGAGGAATCATCCCCAGTCAGGAAGCACGCTATGCTGGGAAAATCACACTAGATGTGGTATTCGGCACGCCGGATAATTACAGGTCCGAAGAAATTACATTCCAAGTGGCCCCGTTCAGCAGCGGATACCACGCTCTACTAGGGCGGGAGGCGTTTACAATCTTCCAAGCCATACCCCATTACGGGTACATGAAGCTCAAAATGTCCGGGCCCAACAGAATCATCACTCTTGCTAGTGATCCAGACATAGCACTCCGCGCCGAAAATAAGACAGCCGCACTGGCCCTCGAGGCACTATCCGAAGCCCTAGCGGCCGAGGAACTAAGTGCGCTGCGCTCCATGGTGAACAGGGACGATGTGATACTCGATAAAAGATCCAAGTCCACCTCCTTTAAACCGGCGGACGAGATAGCCAAATTCCATGTCCATCCAACGGACCCTACAAAAACAGCTTCCGTCAGGGCACAATTAAACCCTGATGTCGACGCCGCACTGTGAGAGTTCCTACGCGAGAACTGGGACATTTTTGCCTGGCACCCTTCAGACATGCCAGGAATCCCACGCAGGCTGGTCGAGCACAACCTAAATATCCTAAAAGGATTCAAGCCAGTTAAGCAGGCTCTTCGGCGTTTCTTCGAACCTAAGAGACAAGCCATGGGAGAGGAACTAGCCAAGCTATTGGAGGCCGGATTCATCAGAGACATAAAACATCCGGACTGGCTAGCAAACCTGGTGATGGTACCAAAGAAGGACAAATCCTGGCGCTTGTGCGTCGATTTTAAGGACTTTAACAAGGCCTGCCCAAAGGATCATTTCCCCCTCCCCCGCATCGATCAAATCATCGACGCCACCACAGGACACGATTCATTGTGTTTCCTCGACGCATACTCCGGCTACCATCAAATTAAAATGGCAGAGCCAAACCAAGCCGCAACGACATTCATCACACCATACGGCCCATTCTGCTTCAACACAATGCCCTTCGGGCTCAAAAATGCCGGCGCAACATATCAGCGCATGATTCAGACATGTCTGGCAAACCAGATCGGCAAAACAGTGGAGGCATACGTAGATGACGTGGTCGTTAAAACCAAGCATGTCGAAACTCTAGTAGACGACTTGAGGCTCACATTCGATAACCTCCGAACATATGACATCAAGCTCAATTCGGAAAAATGCGTTTTCGGCGTACCAGCCGGAAAGCTCCTAGGATTCATTGTCTCCAGTAGAGGTATTGAAGCTAATCCGGCTAAAATCCGAGCGTTGTCACAGTTGGCTACCCCAACAGACCTCAAACAAATACAAAAATTGACTGGATGCGTGGCGGCTCTAAGCCGCTTTATCTCCCGCTTGGGAGAAAAGGCATTACCCCTTTATCGTCTCCTCCGGCGCACCAAACACTTCGAGTGGACGGATGCCACCACGGCCGGACTCAACGAAATAAAAGCCATATTGGCAACAAACCCAGTCCTGGCCACACCAAACATTGGCGAATCAATGCTATTATACATTGCGGCAACTCATCAAGTAGTAAGCGCAATGCTCGTCGTCGAACGAGAAGCGGACAAACACAAATTCCTCCTTCAAAAGCCGGTGTACTATGTGCCCACTGTCCTTACTCCATGCAAATCACGGTACCCGCATTATCAAAAGATAGCGTACGCGGTATTTATGGCATCTCGGAAGCTGCGACACTACTTTCAAGAGTGTTCGATAACGGTAGCCTCGGAAGTACCACTTAACGATATTATAAACAACCGCGATGCGACGGGCCGGATTGCCAAATGGGCCATTGAGCTCCTCCCGTTTGACCTAACTTACAAGCCACGACGGGCTATTAAATCGCAAGTTTTGGCTGACTTCGTCGCCGAGTGGACGGAAGCCGAACTCCCTAAGGAGTACGACACATATTCAAACTGGATCATGCACTTCGACGGCTCCAAAATGTTGGCTGGTCTGGGGGCTGGTGTCGTTTTGACGTCCCCAACAGGAGATTCAGTTCAGTACGTACTACAGATAATGTATACAGACTCCAACAACGCAGCCGAATATGAGGCCCTCCTACATGGTCTCCGGATGGCAGTATCCATGGGCATTCAACGCCTAGAGGTGCGCGGGGATTCGAACCTCGCGATATCCCAAATAAATGGAGACTTCGATGCCAAGGATCCGAAAATGGCAGCTTATCGCAATGCCGTCCTAAAAATGTCAGCTCGGTTCGAGGGGCTCGAATTTCACCATGTGGCTCGGGAAAACAATCAGGCGGCGGATATCCTCGCCCGCATCGGCGCAAAACGCGACGCAGTCCCTCCCAACATATTTCTGGAAAGGCTCTTCAAGCCATCCGTAGCATGGGAAGGGGACACCAGTAACAACAGTCCGGACCCGGCCAAAATACCCGATACCGAACTCTCTGACACAATCGGAGGCCCCGCCACCGAAATAACACATTCAGCCCACGAAATAATGGCCATTATTGCCCCGTGGACAAAACCATTCCTGGCCTACCTAACTAGACAAGAACTTCCGAAGGACCAAAATGAGGCACGCTGCATAGTGCGGCGATCCAAGGCCTACAGGGTCCATGATGGAGAATTGTACAAAAAAGCGATACCGGAGTCCTTCAAAGGTGCATCTCCGAAGAGGAAGGGCGGAACCTTTTGGCAGAAATTCACGCCGGACTCGGCGGTTATCACGCCGCAGCCCGGGCTCTTGTAAGCAAGGCCTTCCGTACAGGATTCTATTGGCCAACGACCCGGGCAGATGCACAGGACTTGGTCCAACGTTGCGCCGGTTGCCAGCTCTTTGCAAATCAAAGCCACATGCCACCCACTGCCCTCCAAACAATCCCCATTACATGGCCCTTCGCGGTCTGGGGGCTTGACATGGTTGGACCCCTTAAAGGGGGAACCCACAAGAAAAAATACTTATTGGTCATGGTGGATAAATTCACCAAATGGATAGAGGCTAAACCGATTAAAACAGCCGAATCCGGACCGGTGATAGATTTCATATCCGGGGTTGTACACCGTTACGGCGTCCCCCACAACATCATCACTGATAACAACACGAACTTCACGGCCGACGAGGTAAAACTCTGGTGCAGCAAAATGGGCATCAAGCTCGATTATGCTTCAGTCTATCATCCACAAACCAACGGACAAGTCGAACGAGCAAATGGTCTTATAATGAGCGGCATTAAACCCAGATTAGTGCGCTCCTTAACGGAGTCTGACACGCACAGGGTAGAGGAGCTCGACTCCGTACTTTGGGGGCTGTGGACCATGCCGAATCGTAGTGCCGGATATACACCGTTTTTTATGGTGTACGGCGTAGTGGCAGTCCTGCCCTGTGACATAATTCATGACTCACCTCGAGTGCGCATGTACGAAGAAATAGAAGCCGAGCTCGATCGGCAGGACAGTCTGGACACCTTGGAGGAAGAGCGCGACGTAGCCAAAGCCCGTTCCGCATTTTACCAGCAACAGGCTCGTAGATACCAAAGCAGAGAAGTACGGGCCAAAACTTATAACGTTGGCGAACTAGTTCTACGGCTGCCGGATAAGAAAAAGAACAAGCTCGAGCCCAAATGGGAAGGTCCCTTCATTATCGACCAAGTTCTGACCGGTGGAGCGTACCGACTGCGGGATGCATCGACAAGTCGACTCGAGCCGAACCCATGGAACGCAGCCATGCTTCGAAGATTCTACGCTTAGCACCGGACTCTATGTTAGTCCTCTCCCTTTGTCCATTTTTTGCATATGCATCATCTGTCTTGTTTCCCTTTCTTTCTTTTATTTCTCTAGGCCTTCAAGGGTCACCTTGTGCCTCACTCGTACATTACAGATGCGCTAGCCGCACTCTTCATACCTGGGGGCTTCTTTCACAGAAGCTTAAGTTATTTACCTGGGCCTCACGCCCAACACATGTGTTATACTTCCGCATGTACCTTTTTTCACCATTATATGCATCGATATGACTTAAGTTTTGGCCAAGCTGGGTTGCCTGGCTCTTGTATTTATGCCCTACGTTCCCGTTAATTCGGCTAGGGCATAAGGGGAGCACCTCTACGATTGTTACCGCCGGGTCAGCCGGACGTGTACCTCAGACTGGGTGAAGCCGAAAGCTAGCGTTCTTAAGGGAATATTTGGTCGGTGAACAAAAGATGCCTTTTATTATCCATATCTGCCCCAGATGTTTTTTCTGCGCTTCTTATCGCAGTCCGTACATGCACTTTAAGGCATGCTTACCCAGGGAAAGGAACCCTTTGAAGGAAATATGCCCTAGAGGCAATAATAAAGTTATTATTTATTTCCTTATTTCATGATAAATGTTTATTATTCATGCTAGAATTGTATTAACCGGAAACATAATACATGTGTGAATACATAGACAAACAGAGTGTCACTAGTATGCCTCTACTTGACTAGCTCGTTAATCAAAGATGGTTATGTTTCCTAACCATGGACAAAGAGTTGTTATTTGATTAACGGGATCACGTCATTAGGTGAATGATCTGATTGACATGACCCATTCCATTAGCTTAGCACCCGATCGTTTAGTATGTTGCTATTGCTTTCTTCATGACTTATACATGTTCCTATGACTATGAGATTATGCAATTCCCGTTTGCCGGAGGAACACTTTGGGTGCTACCAAACGTCACAACGTAACTGGGTGATTATAAAGGAGCATTACAGGTGTCTCGAAAGGTAGATGTTGGGTTGGCGTATTTCGAGATTAGGATTTGTCACTCCGATTGTCGGAGAGGTATCTCTGGGCCCTCTCGGTAATGCACATCACATAAGCCTTGCAAGCATTGCAACTAATGAGTTAGTTGCGAGATGATGTATTACGGAATGAGTAAAGAGACTTGCCGGTAACGAGATTGAACTAGGTATTTGGAATACCGACGATCGAATCTCGGGCAAGTACCATACCGATGACAAAGGGAACGACGTATGTTGTTATGCGATCTGACCGATAAAGATCTTCGTAGAATATGTAGGAGCCAATATGGGCATCCAGGTCCCGCTATTGGTTATTGACCGGAGAAGTGTCTCAGTCATGTCTACATTGTTCTCGAACCGTAGGGTCCGCACACTTAACGTTACGATGATGGTTATTATGAGTTTATGCATTTTGATGTACCGAAGGTTGTTCGGAGTCCCGGATGTGATCACGGACATGACGAGGAGTCTCGAAAGGGTCGAGACATAAAGATTAATATATTGGAAGCCTATATTTGGATATCGGAAGTGTTCCGGGTGAAATCGGGATTTTATCGGAGTACCGGGAGGTTACCGGAACCCCCCGGGAGCTAAATGGGCCTTAGTGGGCTTTAGTGGAAAGGAGAAAGGGGCAGCCCTAGGTGGCCGCGCGCCTCCCCCCTCCCCTAGTCCTATTAGGACTAGGAGAGGTGGCCGGCCCCCCTCTCTCTCTTTCCCCCCTTGAGGATTCCTATTCCAACTAGGATTGGGGGGGAATCCTACTCCCAGAGGGAGTAGGACTCCTCCTGGCGCGCCCCAAGGCTGGCCGCACCTCTCCCCCCTTGCTCCTTTATATACAGGGGCAGGGGGCACCTCTAGACACACAAGTTGATCCACGTGATCTATTCCTTAGCCGTGTGTGGTGCCCCCAGCCACCATAGTCCTCGATAATACTGTGGCGGAGTTTAGGCGAAGCCCTGCTGCTGTAGTACATCAAGATCGTCACCACGCCGTCGTGCTGACGGAACTCTTCCCCGACACTTTGCTGGATCGGAGTCCGGGGATCGTCATCGAGCTGAACATGTGCTCGAACTCGGAGGTGCCGTAGTTTCGGTGCTTGATCAGTTGGATCGTGAAGACGTACGACTACTTCCTCTATGTTGCGTCATCGCTTCCGCAGTCGGTCTGCGTGGGTACGTAGACAACACTCTCCCCTCTCGTTGCTATGCATCACATGATCTTGCGTGTGCGTAGGAATTTTTTTGAAATTACTACGTTCCCCAACAGTGGTATCAGAGCCTAGGTTATTTATGTTGATGTTATATGCACGAGTAGAACACAAGTGAGTTGTGGGCGATATAAGTCATACTGCCTACCAGCATGTCATACTTTGGTTCGGCGGCATTGTTGGACGAGACGACCCGGACCAACCTTACGCGTACGCTTACGCGAGACCGGTTCCCCCGACGTACATTGCACATAGGTGGCTTGCGGGCGACTGTCTCTCCAACTTTAGTTGAACCAAGTATGGCTACACCCGGTCCTTGCGAAGGTTAAAACAGAGTCTATTTGACAAACTATCGTTGTGGTTTTGATGCGTAGGTGAGATTGGTTCTTGCTTAAGCCCATAGCAGCCACGTAAAACTTGCAACAACAAAGTAGAAGACGTCTAACTTGTTTTTGCAGGGCATGTTGTGATGTGATATGGTCAAGGCATGATGCTGAATTTTATTGTATGAGATGATCATGTTTTGTAACCAAGTTATCAGCAACTGGCAGGAGCCATATGGTTGTCTCTTTATTGTATGCAATGCAATCGCGATGTAATGCTTTACTTTATTTCTAAGCGGTAGTGATAGTCGTGGAAGCATAAGATTGGCGTGACGACACATTGATATAGATCAAGATGATGGAGATCATGGTGTCATGCCGGTGACGATAGAGATCATGACAGTACTTTGGAGATGGAGATCAAAGGCGCAAGATGATGATGGCCATATCATATCACTTATATTGATTGCATGTGATGTTTATCTTTTTTATGCATCTTATCTTGCTTCGTTTGACGGTAGCATTATAAGATGATCTCTCACTAATTATCAAGAAGTGTTCTCCCTGAGTATGCACCGTTGCCAAAGTTCGTCGTGCCCAGACACCACGTGATGATCGGGTGTGATAAGCTCTACATCCATCTACAACGGGTGCAAGCCAGTTTTGCACACGCGGAATACTCGGGTTAAACTTGACGAGCCTAGCATATGCAGATATGGCCTCGGAACACAGAGACCGAAAGGTCGAGCGTGAATCATATAGTAGATATGATCAACATAACGATGTTCACCATTGAAAACTACTCTATCTCACGTGATGATCGGTTATGGTTTAGTTGATTTGGATCACGTGATCACTTAGAAGATTAGAGGGATGTCTATCTAAGTGGGAGTTCTTAAGTAATATGATTAATTGAACTTTAATTTATCATGAACTTAGTCCTGGTAGTATTAACATATCTATGTTGTAGATCAATAGCTCGCGTTGTTGCTTTCATATGTTTATTCTGATATGTTCCTAGAGAAAAATTGTGTTGAAAGATGTTAGTAGCAATGGTGCGGATTGGATCCGTGATCTGAGATTTATCCTCATTGCTGCACAGAAGAATTATGTCCTTGATGCACCACTAGGTAACAGACCTATTGCAGGAGCAGATGCAGACGTTATGAATGTTTGGCTAGCTCAATATGATGACTACTTGATAGTTTAGTGCACCATGCTTAACGGCTTAGAATCGGGACTTCAAAGACGTTTTGAACGTCATGGACCATATGAGATGTTCCAGAAGTTGAAGTTAATATTTCAAGCAAATACCCGAGTTGAGAGATATGAAGTCTCCAACAAGTTCTATAGCTAAAAGATGGAGGAGAATCGCTCAACTAGTGAGCATGTGCTCAGATTGTCTGGGTACTACAATCGCTTGAATCAAGTGGGAGTTAATCTTCCAGATAAGATAGTGATTGACAGAATTCTCTAGTCACCATCACCAAGTTAGTAGAACTTCGTGATGAACTATAATATGCAAGGGATAACAGAAACAACTCCCAAGCTCTTCGTGATGCTGAAATCAAACGAAGGTAGAAATCAAAGAAAACATCAAGTCTTGATGGTTGACAAGATCACTAGTTTCAAGAAAAGGGCAAAGGGAAGAAGGGGAACTTCAAGAAGAACGGCAAGCAAGTTGCTGCTCAAGTGAAGAAGCCCAAGTCTGGTCCTAAGCCTGAGAAGTGTTTCTACTGCAAAGGGACTGGTCACTGGAAGCGGAACTACCCCAAGTGATTGGCAGATAAGAAGGATGGCAAAGTGAACATAAGTATATTTGATATACATGTTATTGATATGTACTTTACTAGTGTTTATAGCAACCCCTCAGTATTTGATACTAGTTCAGTTGCTAAGATTAGTAACTCGAAACAGGAGTTGCAGAATAAACAGAGACTAGTTAAGGGTGAAGTGACGATGTGTGTTGGAAGTGGTTCCAAGATTGATATGATCATCATCGCACACTCCCCTATACTTTCGGGATTAGTGTTGAACCTAAATAAGTGTTATTTGGTTTTTGCGTTGAGCATGAATATGATTTGATCATGTTTATTGCAATACGGTTATTCGTTAAAGTCAGAGAATAATTGTTGTTCTGTTTACATGAATAAAACCTTCGATGGTCATACACCCAATGAAACAAGTTCATTGGATCTCGATCGTAGTGATACACATATTCGTAATATTGAAACCAAAAGATGCAAAGTTAATAATGATAGTGCAACTTATTTGTAGCACTGCCGTTTAGGTCATATTGGTATAAAGCGCATGAAGAAACTCCATGCTGATGGGATTTTGGAATCACTTGATGCTTGCGAACCATGCCTCATGGGCAAGATGACTAAGACTCCGTTCTCCGGAGCGAGCAACTGACTTATTGGAAATAATACATACTGATGTATGCGGTCCGATGAGTGTTAAGGCTCATGGCAAGTATCATTATTTTCTGAACTTCACAGATGATTTGAGCAGATATGGGTATATCTACTTGATGAAACATAAGTCTGAAACATTTGAAAAGTTCAAAATAATTTCAGAGTGAAGTGGAAAATCATCGTGACAAGAAAATAAAGTTTCTACGATCTGATCACGGAGACAAATATTTGAGTTACGAGTTTGGTATTCAATTAAAACAATGTGGAATAGTTTCACAAACTCATGCCACATGGAACACCACAGCATAATGGTGTGTCCGAACGTCATAACCGTACTTTATTGGATATAGTGCAATCTATCACTATTGGATATAGTGCAATCTATGATGTCTCTTACTGATCTACCACTATCGTTTTGGGGTTATGCATTAGAGACACCTGCATTCACGTTAAATAGGGCACCATCTAAATCCGTTGAGACGACACCATGTGAACTATGGTTTGGCAAGAAACCTAAGCTATCGTTTCTTAAAGTTTGGGGTTGCGATGCTTATATGAAAAAGTTTCATCCTGATAAGCTCAAACTCAAATCGGAGAAGTGCGTCTTCATAGGATATCCAAAGGAAACTATTGGATACACCTTCTATCACAGATCCGAAGGCAAGACTTTTGTTGCTAAATTCGGAAACTTTCTGGAGAAGGAGTTTCTCTCGAAAGAAGTGAGTGGGAGGAAAGTAGAACTTGACGAGGTAACTGTACCTGCTCCCTTATTGGAAAGTAGTACATCACAGAAAAATGTTTCTGTGACACCTACACCAGTTAGTGAGGAAGCTAATGATGATGATCATGAAACTTGAGAACAAGATACTACTGAACCTCGTAGATCAACCAGAGTAAGATCCGCGCCAGAGTGGTACGGTAATCCTGTTCTGGAAGTCATGCTACTAGATCATGATGAACCTACGAACTATGAAGAAGCGATGGTGAGCCCAGATTCCGCAAAGTGGCTTGAAGCCATGAAATCTGAGATATGATCCATGTATGAGAACAAAGTATGGACTTTGGTTGACTTGCCCGATGATCGGCAAGCAATTGAGAATAAATGGATCTTCAAGAAGAAGACTGACGCTGATGGTAATGTTACTGTCTACAAAGCTCGACTTGTCGCAAAAGGTTTTCGACAAGTTCAAGGGGTTGACTACGATGAGACCTTCTCACCCGTAGCGATGCTTAAGTCTGTCCGAATCATGTTAGCAATTGCCGCATTTTATGATTATGAAATTTGGCAGATGGATGTCAAAACTGCATTCCTGAATGAATTTCTGGAAGAAGAGTTGTAGATGATGCAACCGGAAGGTTTTGTCGATCCAAAGGGAGCTAACAAAGTGTGCAAGCTCCAGCGATCCATTTATGGACTGGTGCAAGCCTCTCGGAGTTGGAATAAACGTTTTGATAGTGTGATCAAAGCATTTGGTTTTATACAGACTTTCGGAGAAGCCTGTATTTACAAGAAAGTGAGTGGGAGCACTACAACATTTCTGATAAGTATATGTGAATGACATATTGTTGATCGGAAATAATAGAGAATTATTCTGCAAAGCATAAAGGAGTGTTTGAAAGGAGTTTTTCAAAGAAAGACCTCGGTGAAGCTGCTTACATATTGAGTATCAAGATCTATAGAGATAGATCAAGACACTCGATAAGTTTTTTCAATGAGTACATACCTTGACAAGATTTTGAAGTAGTTCAAAATGGAACAGTCAAAGAAAAGGTTTCTTGCCTGTATTACAAGGTGTGAAGTTGAGTAAGACTCAAAGCCCGACCACGACAGAAGATAGAAAGAGAATGAAGTCATTCCCTATGCCTCAGTCATAGGTTCTATAAAGTATGCCATGCTGTATACCAGATCTATTGTATGCCCTACCACTGAGTTTGGCAAGGGAGTACGATAGTGATCTAGGAGTAGATCACTGGACAGCGGTCAAAATTATCCTTAGTGGAATAAGGATATGTTTCTCGATTATGGAAGTAAAAAAAAGGTTCGTCGTAAAGGGTTACGCCGATGCAAGTTTTGACACTAATCTAGATGACTCTAAGTCTCGGTCTAGATACATATTGAAAGTGGGAGCAATTAGCTAGAGTAGCTCCATGCAGAGCATTGTTGACATAGAAATTTGCAAAATACATGCGGATCTGAATGTGGCAGACCCGTTGACTAAGATTCTCTCACAAGCAAAACATGATCACACCTTAGTACTCCTTGGGTGTTAATCACATAGCGGTGTGAACTAGATTACTGAATCTAGTAAACCCTTTGGGTGTTGGTCACATGGCGATGTGAACTATGGGTGTTAATCACATGATGATGTGAACTATCGATGTTAATCACATGGTGATGTGATCTAGATTATTGACTCTAGTGCAAGTGGGAGACTAAAGGAAATATGCCCTAGAGGCAATAATAAAGTTATTGTTTATTTCCTTATTTCATGATAAATGTTTATTATTCATGCTAGAATTGTATTAACCGGAAACATAATACATGTGTGAATACATAGATAAACAGAGTGTCACTAGTATGCCTCTACTTGACTAGCTCGTTAATCAAAGATGGTTATGTTTCCTAACCATGGACAAAGAGTTGTTATTTGATTAATAGGATCACATCATTAGGTGAATGATCTGATTGACATGACCCATTCCATTAGCTTAGCACCCGATCGTTTAGTATGTTGCTATTGCTTTCTTCATGACTTATACATGTTCCTATGACTATGAGATTATGCAACTCCCGTTTGCCGGAGGAACACTTTGGGTGCTACCAAACGTCACAACGTAACTGGGTGATTATAAAGGAGCATTACAGGTGTCTCCAAAGGTAGATGTTGGGTTGGCGTATTTCGAGATTAGGATTTGTCACTCCGATTGTCGGAGAGGTATCTCTGGGCCCTCTCGGTAATGCACATCACATAAGCCTTGCAAGCATTGCAACTAATGAGTTAGTTGCGAGATGATGTATTACAGAACGAGTAAAGAGACTTGCCGGTAACGAGATTGAACTAGGTATTTGGAATACCGACGATCGAATCTCGGGCAAGTAACATACCGATGACAAAGGGAACGACGTATGTTGTTATGCGGTCTGACCGATAAAGATCTTCGTAGAATATGTAGGACCCAATATGGGCATCCAGGTCCCGCTATTGGTTATTGACCGGAGAAGTGTCTCAGTCATGTCTACATTGTTCTCGAACCGTAGGGTCCGCACGCTTAACGTTACGATGACAGTTATTATGAGTTTATGCATCTTGATGTACCGAAGGTTGTTCGGAGTCCCGGATGTGATCACGGACATGACGAGGAGTCTCGAAAGGGTCGAGACATAAAGATTAATATATTGGAAGCCTATATTTGGATATCGGAAGTGTTCCAGGTGAAATCGGGATTTTACCGGAGTACCGGGAGGTTACCGGAACCCCGCGGGAGCTAAATGGGCCTTAGTGGGCTTTAGTGGAAAGGAGAAAGGGGCAGCCCTAGGTGGCCGCGCACCTCCCCCCTCCCCTAGTCCTATTAGGACTAGGAGAGGTGGCCGGCCCCCCTCTCTCTCTTTCCCCCCTTCAGGATTCCTATTCCAACTAGGATTAGGGGAGAATCCTACTCCCAGAGGGAGTAGGACTCCTCCTGGCGCGCCCCAAGGCTGGCCGCACCTCTCCCCCCTTGCTCCTTTATATACAAGGGCAGGGGGAACCTCTAGACACACAAGTTGATCCACGTGATCTATTCCTTAGCCGTGTGCGGTGCCCCCAGCCACCATAGTCCTCGATAATACTGTAGCGGAGTTTAGGCGAAGCCCTGCTGCTGTAGTACATCAAGATCGTCACCACGCCGTCGTGCTGACGGAACTCTTCCCCGACACTTTGCTGGATCGGAGTCCGGGGATCGTCATGGAGCTGAACGTGTGCTCGAACTCGGAGGTGCCGTAGTTTCGGTGCTTGATCGGTTGGATCGTGAAGACGTACGACTACTTCCTCTACGTTGCGTCATCGCTTCCGAAGTCGGTCTGCGTGGGTACGTAGACAACACTCTCCCCTCTCGTTGCTATGCATCACATGATCTTGCGTGTGCGTAGGAATTTTTTTGAAATTACTACGTTCCCCAACACCCTTAACGGAACTATTCTCCCTGGAAGATGTTTCTTACTACCCATGTAATATAACATAACTAGTTGGGCACTTGTCTGATAAAGCACTAATGACCCCTATGCCTGGTCTCCACGCATGCCCCGGTTCTTACATAACCGAGAGGGTATTCGGATACACTCCGGACCATTGGGTCCCGAGGTTGAAGCGAAAAGGTCCGCCATGACAAACGATCTACAATCCGGCTAGAAGGCATTATACATCTCACTTTAAAATTACATAGTCAATTTGACTGGTTGAATTCCTCTTCAATACCATCCAATAGGTTGTCTAGTCTACAGTCCTGTTGGGAATACTTTGCGGCCAATTCTACTTGGCCGTACACTAAGCTCACAGGGATCTCCTTCCCATCAGGCCCCACAGGTCCAACTTCGGCCATGTGGTTCGGGTCAGCCTTCGTGTACCGTGTCTTCACCATTGCCCAGGCTTCCCTGGCGCCCTGACGGTAGGCCGATATCTTCCATAATCGGAAGCGTCGCCGTTCTCCCTTCAGTTTTTCTGCAAGCTCTCCAAGGCCTTCGGGTATGGAGACGGATGGCCACAAGGCCTAGGCGACGCCTTGCATCACCTGCCGAACTCGTTCGTGCAACTGTGAGAGCTCGGGAAGAAGATTACCCATGAACCGGGCATCTCTCGGCAGGATGACCTGTAGCATACCTACAGACATAACTCTGTTAGCTAGCTTCCTCGCCGACTCTTTTCAAAGTTCGTTTAAGCACTTACCAAATATGCCGCGTCGAAGCCGCCGATTCTCCTTAACAGAGTCCGACAGTTGCGCACGAACATCTTTTATTTCCACGCCATCTGGTGTTGGCATCTAGGAGATCATTCTTCTCCTGCCTCACCCTCGTAGCACGCTCTCCCCGGCCTTCACCTGGCATATGAGCTATTGCTTATCCGGATTTAATCCAGCGTCACCTGCAATTTTATCATCAGATCTGCATATACGCCGCCTTCTAATATGATACTTATCATTCGAAGGATATGTTACCAGAGGGGGTCTCTTTGGGCTCCCCTGCTGCGGCCAGTGCGGCCTGAAGTTGGACTTTGCACTCTTCCAGCTCCTGGGACAGTTGAGTATTCTTTTCTGTAAGAACCTGCATAACAAATGATCCTTAAATCAGTTATCCTAACTGTTTCAAGTCTCAGGGGCTACTGACATATATAATCACCAAATTTTCTCACCTGTATGTCTTTTACATACTGCTCCGTGGCTCTGGCTAGACCATTTTGAGCGGCACAGAGGTACGCGTCTCCCGAGGTGAAGGCATCAAATGCCTCTTGGGAGAAACAAGCGTCACGAAGAACAGTTCGGCGACGCCTGTGGTTCATGGCACTTTCCACCTCGGAATTGGTGGCGGACAGTTTATCCGCATCCTCTGTCGGAGGAGCACCCGACGCATGCCTCGTATTCGTTCCCGCCTCCGAATCTGGCCTTGGAGCCTGGCTGGTGGAGGCGCGATTGGTAGCCTCTCCGGTTATAGTCCGGCGAGTGCTTGATAACCCACAAGTATAGGGGATCGCAACAGTTTTCGAGGGTAGAGTATTTAACCCAAATTTATTGATTTGACACAAGGGGAGCCAAAGAATATTCTCAAGTATTAGCAGCTGAGTTGTCAATTCAACCACACCTGGAAACTTAGTATCTGCAGAAAAGTGTTTAGTAGCACAGTAATATGATAGTGGTGGTAATGGCAACAAAAGTAAAGACAGCAAAAGTAATGTTTTTGGTATTTTGTAGTGATTGTAATAGTAGCAGCGCGAAAGTAAATAAGAGTAAACCAGTATATGGAAAACTCGTAGGCACCGGATTAGTGATGGATAATTATGCCGGATGCGGTTCATCATGTAACAGTCATAACATAGGGTGACACAGAACTAGCTCCAATTCATCAATGTAATGTAGGCATGTATTCCGTATATAGTCATACGTGCTTATGGAAAAGAACTTGCATGACATCTTTTGTCCTACCCTCCCGTGGCAGCGGGGTCCTATTGGAAACTAAGGAATATTAAGGCCTCCTTTTAATAGAGAACCGGAACAAAGCATTAGCACATAGTGAATACATGAACTCCTCAAACTATGGTCATCACCGGGAGTGGTCCCGATTATTGTCACTTCGGGGTTGCCGGATCATAACACATAGTAGGTGACTATAGACTTGCAACATAGGATCAAGAACTCACATATATTCATGAAAACATAATAGGTTCAGATATGAAATCATGGCACTCGGGCCCTAGTGACAAGCATTAAGCATAGCAAAGTCATAGCAACATCAATCTCAGAACATAGTGGATACTAGGGATCAAACCCTAACAAAACTAACTCGATTACATGATAAATCTCATCCAACCCATCACCGTCCAGCAAGCCTACGATGGAATTACTCATGCACAGCAGTGAGCATCATGAAATTGGTGATGGAGGATGGTTAATGACGACGGCGACGAATCCCCCTCTCCGGATCCCCGAACGGACTCTAGATCAGCCCTCCCGAGAGGTTTTAGGGCTTGGCGGCGGCTCCGTATCGTAAAACGCGATGATTTCTTCTCTCCGATTTTTTCTCTCCGGAAGTGAATATATAGAGTTGGAATTGGCGTCGGAGGATTTCCAGGGGGCCCATGAGGTAGGGGGGCGCGCCCAGGAGGGGGGGCGCCCCCCACCCTCATAGTCATGGACAGGGTGTGGCCCCCCTGGTCTTCATCTTTGGCGAGGATTTTTTATTATTTTTTCTAAGGTATTTCGTGGAGTTTCAGGACTTTCCGAGAATATTTGCTTTCTGCACATAAAACAACACCAAGGTAATTCTGCTGAAAACAGCGTCAGTCCAGGTTAGTTCCATTCAAATCATACAAGTTAGAGTCCAAAATAAGGGCATAAGTGTTTCGAAAAGTAGATACGACGGAGATGTATCAACTCCCCCAAGCTTAAACCCTTGCTTGTCCTCAAGCAATTCAGTTGACAAACTGAAAGAAAGAAAGAAAAACTTTTACAAACTCTATTTGCTCTTGTTGTTGTAATTATGTCAAGCCAGCATTCAAGTTTCCAGCATATATCAAAACTAACCATATTTGCAATAATTCTCAGGTCTCATAATTACTCATATCAATAGCATAATCAACTAGCAAGCCATAATAATAAATCTCGGATGACAACACTTTCTCAAAACAACCATAATATGATATAACAAGATGGTATCTCGCTAGCCCTTTCTGAGACCGCAAAACATAAATGCAGAGCACCTTTAAAGATCAATGACTGACTAGACATTATAATTCATGGTAAAAGAGATCCAATCATAGTCATACTCAACATAGATTAATAGTGATGAATGCAAATGACAGATGTGCTCTCCAGATAGTGCTCTTTAATAAGAGGGTGATGACTCAACATAAAAGTAAATGGATAGGCTCTTCGCAGAGGGAAGCAGGGATTTGTAGAGGTGCCAGAGCTCGGTTTTGGAATAGAGATAAATTGCATTTTGAGCGGTATACTTTCATTGTCAACGTAACAACTAAGAGATGGTGATATCTTCCATGCTAAACAAATTATAGGCGGTTCCCAAATAGAATGGTAAAGTTTATACTCCCCCTCCACCAACAAGCATCAATCCATGACTTGCTCGAAACAACGAGTGTCTCCAACATACATCAGGTCCCAGGGGGAGTTTTGTTTGCAATTAATTTTTATTTAGTTTGCATAAAGCATGGGACTGGGCATCCCGGTGACCAACCATTTTCTCATGAGTGAGGAGCGGAGTCCACTCCTCTTGAGAATAACCCGCCTAACACGGAAGATAAGGACAGCCTTGGTTGATACATGAGCTATTCGAGCATACAAAACAGAATATTTATTTGAAGGTTTAGAGTTTGGCACATACAAATTTACTTGGAACGGCAGGTAGATACCGCATATAGGAAGGTATAATGGACTCATCAGGAATAACTTTGGGGTTTAAGGGATTGGATGCACAAGCAGTATTCCTGCTTAGTACAGGTGAAGGCTAGCAAAAGACTCGGAAGCGACCAACTAGAGAGCGACAACAGCCATGTACATGCATTAAAATTAATAAACATTGGATGCAAGCATGAGTAGGATATAATCCACCATGAACATAAATATCATGAAGGCTATGTTGATTTTGTTTCAACTACATGCGTGAACATGTGCCAAGTCAAGTCACTTAAATCATTCAAAGGAGGATACCACCCCATCATACCCATCATAATCATCTCAATAGCATGTTGGCACACAAGGTAAACCATTATAACTCATAGCTAATCAAGCATGGCACAAGCAACTATGATCTCTAATTGTCATTGCAAACATGTTTATTCATAATAAGCTGAATCAAGAACGACTGGCTCATCATATTTACAAAAATAAAAGAGGTCGAGTTCATACCAGCTTTTCTCATCTCAGTCAGTCCATCATATATCATCATAATTTCCTTTCACTTGCATGACCGAACGGTGTGAATAATAATAAGAGTGCATGTGCATTGGACTAAGCTGGAATCTGCGAGCATTCAAGAAACAGGAGAAGACAAGGCAATATGGGCTCTGGGTTAAATCAACATTAAGGCATATAAGAGCCACTACAACAATTTAATTATGGTCTTCTCCTACTGACCCCCAAAGAAAAGAAAAGAAAACTATTTACACGGGAAAGCTCCCAACAAGCAAAAGAAGAACGGGAAATAATTTTTTGGGTTTTTTTAATTACTACTACAGCAGGAAAGTAAATTACTACTAATTTTTTTGGTTTTCTTAAGGTTTAACAAACACACAAGAAGAAAGCAGGAAAAAGAAAATGAACTAACATGGATATTACAATGAAAGAGTATAAGCACCGACATCTAGCAATGAGTGTGTGTGAACATAAATGTAATGTCGGTGAGAAATACGTACTCCCCCAAGCTTAGGCTTTTGGCCTAAGTTGGTCTATGGCCACGGCTGGCCTGGTGGATATCCATAATAATAGTTGTTGGGGTCGTACTGTAATGAAGAAGGATAGTTGGGATCATATTGTGATGAAGAAGAAGACTCTGACTGCCACTGGCTGACAGTCATCTCTGGATCCCAAGAATAAACAGATTGTCATGGGGGCTCATTTTGTGGTTCCTGTTCTGGCTCCTCAGTGGGTGCAGGGTTCCGGTAGGCATGAATAGCCGTCAACGGAACAAGGTACGTGCCTGCAGTCAAATCAAACAAAGAAGGAGCAGGCAAGGTAATAGTCTCGGGATGATGTTTATTAAAGAACAATTGATATTTAAGCTCCCCTGCCCTATTCTTAACAATATAATCATGTGCTACCATACTTTTATGATCTAGATAAACACGGGGCAACACCTTTTCTTCCTTCTCAGCATGCCTAATAGGTATGTTAAAATGTGCGGCTAGGCGTGTAGCATAAATGCCTCTAAAGATGGGGCCCTTAGTACGGTTCATATTTAACCGTCTGGCAATAATACCGCTCATACTAAAAGTGTTATCACTATATAAACCTTGGAGTAGAATAATTACATCAGGGATACTAAGGTTTCCATAGTTTCCGCGTCCAATTAAACAACGACTAGCAAATAATGCAAAGTAACGTAAAACAGGAAAAAGTATGCTAGTGATTCGTGCATCGGAAACCTTCCTGGTTTCTCCTACAGTGATATTATTAATAAATCCCTCTACATCATCATGGTGTGGTTCTTCTGTCTTGCCCTCAAAAGGGACTAAACAAATATGACAGAAATCAAAAAGTGACATCCCCTTATGCTCATCATACAAATGAAATTCCACCGTGGGTGGTGAGTTCCTAGGATGAAAATAAAAGTTTTGCACAAAGGTATTTGTGAGTAAGAGATACTGATCGCATTGGTCATGGAGGAAAGTGGTGAGGCCTGCATTGTGAGCCAATTCATGAAAATATTCATAGATACCGGCTGCTCTCAAGAAATCATCAGAAGGCCATTCACACGCCCGAATCCCCGCGGTGCGCGGCAAATTATACTTAGGCTTCGGTGCCTTTTCCTTCGAGCTTTGGCTCGATGAGCCCCTCAATAATCTCCTCATCATTTTCTGAAAAATTCTGAAATTTTTAGTAACTTCAAACAAAAGTGAACCAACTTCAATAAAACTGATAGCAACTACTCCTACAAGTGCCTAGAGTCTATATCAAGCATTAGAACTACTTGGAACCATATAAATTTGACATGCAAGATCAAGAACATGGTCACCTATGCAGCACAAATTTGCAAAGAATAGAGCACTAGAACAAAAACTAATTGGACCAATGGAGGAGTCACATACCAAGGAACAATCTCCCCAAGCAGTTTTGCGAGAGGTGCTTTGAGCAAGGAGATCGAAAATCACAGCAAAAGTGGCTGGAACTCGTGCTTGAGTTGGATTTTCGGGTTTATGTGAGACAGAGGAAGAAGATGGGTGCTGGGATAAGTGGATGATGGCCACCGTGGGCCCACGAGGCAGGGGGCGTGCCCACCACCCTCGTGGCCAGGTGGCAGCTCCTCCCATGGTGATTTTTGCACAGTAAATCCTCAAATATTCCCGAAAAAATCATATTAAATTGGCATGGCATTTTGAGGACTTTTATTTTTGGGATACTTTTATATTGCACAGATAAGACAGGAAACAGACAGAGAAATACTATTTTTACTTTATTTCTACTAATTAACAAAAAATATGAAGAGGATAGAGAAGGTTGTGCTTCTAGTTTCATCCATCTCATGCTCATCAAAAAGAATCCACTAACAAGGTTGATCAGGTCTTGTTAACAAACTCATTCCGATAATCATGAAACCAGAGAAATTTCGAATAACACTTAGTTACCTGAACGGGGATATGCACATCCCCTATAATAAGTATATCATATTTCTTTTTGACCGTAGGAAGAGGAAATTCAAAACCTCCAATTATAATCGATGGAATTTTTCCAATGGAGTTGATACTATGAACTTGAGGTTGTTTCCTCGGAAAGTGTACCGTATGCTCATTACCATTAACATGAAAAGTGACATTGCCTTTGTTGCAATCAATAACAGCCCCTGCAGTATTAAGAAAAGGTCTTCCAAGAATAATAGACATACTATCATCCTCGGGAATATCAAGAATAACAAAGTCCGTTAAAATAGCAACGTTTGCAACCACAACAGGCACGTCCTCACAAATACCGACAGGTATAGCAGTTGATTTGTCAGCCATTTGCAAAGATATTTCAGTAGGTGTCAACTTATTCTAGTCAAGTCTACGATATAAAGAGAGAGGCATAACACTAACACCGGCTCCAAGATCACATAAATCAGTTTTAATATAATTTCTTTTAATGGAGCAAGGTATAGTAGGTACTCCGGGGTCTCCAAGTTTCTTTGGTATTCCACCCTTAAAAGTATAATTAGCAAGCATGGTGGAAATTTCAGCTTCCGGTATCTTTCTTTTATTAGTAATGATATCTTTCATATATTTAGCATAAGGATTTGTTTTGAGCACATCAGTTAATCGCATACGTAAAAAGATAGGTCTAATCATTTCAGCAAAGTGCTCAAAATCCTCATCATCCTTTTTCTTGGATGGTTTAGGAGGAAAAGGCATGGGTTTCTGAACCCAGGGTTCCCTTTCTTTACCATGTTTCCTAGCTACAAAGTCTCTTTTATCATAATGTTGATTCTTTGATTGTGGGTTATCAAGATCAACAACAGATTCAATTTCTACATCATTATCATTACTAGGTTGAGCATCATCATGAACATCATCATTAACATTTTCACTAGGTTCATGTTCATTACCAGATTGTGTTTCAGCATCAGACATAGAGATATATTTTGGATTATCAGGTGGTTCAGCAATAGGTTCACTAGAAGTTTGCACAGTTCTATCATTTTTTTTCTTCTTTTTAGAAGAACTAGGAACATCAATATTATTTCTTTGAGAATCTTGCTCGATTCTCTTAGGGTGGCCTTCAGGATACAAAGGTTCCTGAGTCATTCTACCAGTTCTAGTAGCCACTCTAACAGCATAATCATTTTTCTTATTATTCATTTCATGGAGCAATTCTTTTTGAGCTTTAAGTACTTGTTCTACTTGAGTGGTAACCATAGAAGCATGTTTGATAACAAGTTTAAGTTCACCTCTAATATTAGCCATATAATCACCCAAGTATTTAATTATATCGGGATCATATTTCAATTGTCTACCAAAATAAGCATTGAAATTTTCTTGTTTGACAATAAAATTATCAAACTCATCAAAGCATTGCCTAGCAGACTTATAGTGAGGGATATCACCTTCATCAAATCTATAGAGAGAATTTACCTTTACTACCTGTGTCGGGATATCGGGATCAGGAGGTTCTTCAGTAAATAAGTGATCAAGTTCATATGTTTCCTCGACAGGCGGTAGATTAAGACCATGTATTTCTTCAATAGGAGGTAAATTCTTAACATCTTCGGCTTTAATACATTTTTCTTTCATAGATTTCTTTGCCTCTTGCATATCTTCGGGACTGAGAAATAGAACACCTCTCTTCTTCGGAGTTGGTTTAGGAATAGGCTCAGTAATTGGAGCGGGAGCTGGCTCAGGAGGTGCCCAATTATTTTCATTTGACAACATATTATTCAATAGAATTTCAGCTTCATCCGGTGTTCTTTCCCTGAAAAGAAAACCAGCACAACTATCCAGGTAATCTCTGGAAGCATCGATTAGTCCATTATAAAAGATATCAAGTATTTCAGGTTTCTTAAGAGGATGATCAGGCAAAGCATTAAGTAACTTGAGAAGCCTCCCCCAAGCTTGTGGGAGACTCTCTTCTTCAATTTGCACGAAATTGTATATTTCCCTCAAAGCAGCTTGTTTCTTATGAGCAGGGAAATATTTAGCAGAGAAGTAATAAATCATATCCTGGGGACTACGCACACAACTAGGATCAAGAGAATTAAACCATATCTTAGCATCACCCTTTAATGAGAACGGAAATATTTTGAGTATATAGAAGTAACGCGATCTCTCATCATTAGTGAACATGGCAGCTATATCATTTAACTTAGTAAGATGTGCCACAACAGTTTTAGATTCATAGCCATAAAAAGGATCAGATTCAACCAAAGTAATTATATCTGGATCAACAGAGAATTCATAATCCTTATCAGGAACACATATAGGTGAAGTTGCAAAAGCAGGATCAGGTGTAATTTTATCTCTAACTGATTCTTTGTTCCATTTAATCAATAACCTTTTAAGCTCATATCTATCTTTGCAGGCTAAAATAGCTAAAGAAGAATCTTTATCAAAAAGATAACCTTTAGGAATAATAGGCATATTTTCATCATCACTATCATCATCGTATTTAGTTTCATCAATTTCTCTTTCTCTAGCCCTAGCAATTTGTTCTTCAAGAAATTCACTAAGGGGCACAGTAGTATCAGGCATAGAAGCAGTTTCATCATAAGTATCATGCATAGTAGAAGTGGCATCATCAATAACATGCGACATATCGGAACGAATAGCAGAAGCAGGTTTAGGTGTCGCTAGCTTACTCATAACAGAAGGTGAATCAAGTGCAGAGCTAGATGTCAGTTCCTTACCTCCCCTCGTAGTTGAGGGATAAATTGTTGTCTTAGCATCTTTCAAGTTCTTCATAGTGTCCAGCAGATATAAATCCAAGTGAATCAAAGAATAGAACTATGCTCCCCGGCAACGGCACCAGAAAAAGGTCTTGATAACCCACAAGTATAGGGGATCGCAACAGTTTTCGAGGGTAGAGTATTTAACCCAAATTTATTGATTTGACACAAGGGGAGCCAAAGAATATTCTCAAGTATTAGCAGCTGAGTTGTCAATTCAACCACACCTGGAAACTTAGTATCTGCAGAAAAGTGTTTAGTAGCACAGTAATATGATAGTGGTGGTAATGGCAACAAAAGTAAAGACAGCAAAAGTAATGTTTTTGGTATTTTGTAGTGATTGTAATAGTAGCAGCGCGAAAGTAAATAAGAGTAAACCAGTATATGGAAAACTCGTAGGCACCGGATTAGTGATGGATAATTATGCCGGATGCGGTTCATCATGTAACAGTCATAACATAGGGTGACACAGAACTAGCTCCAATTCATCAATGTAATGTAGGCATGTAATTCCGTATATAGTCATACGTGCTTATGGAAAAGAACTTGCATGACATCTTTTGTCCTACCCTCCCGTGGCAGCGGGGTCCTATTGGAAACTAAGGAATATTAAGGCCTCCTTTTAATAGAGAACCGGAACAAAGCATTAGCACATAGTGAATACATGAACTCCTCAAACTATGGTCATCACCGGGAGTGGTCCCGATTATTGTCACTTCGGGGTTGCCGGATCATAACACATAGTAGGTGACTATAGACTTGCAACATAGGATCAAGAACTCACATATATTCATGAAAACATAATAGGTTCAGATATGAAATCATGGCACTCGGGCCCTAGTGACAAGCATTAAGCATAGCAAAGTCATAGCAACATCAATCTCAGAACATAGTGGATACTAGGGATCAAACCCTAACAAAACTAACTCAATTACATGATAAATCTCATCCAACCCATCACCGTCCAGCAAGCCTACGATGGAATTACTCACGCACGGCGGTGAGCATCATGAAATTGGTGATGGAGGATGGTTGATGACGATGACGACAACGAATCCCCCTCTCCGGATCCCCGAACGGACTCCAGATCAGCCCTCCCGAGAGGTTTTAGGGCTTGGCGGCGGCTCCGTATCGTAAAACGCGATGATTTCTTCTCTCCGATTTTTTTCTCTCCCGAAGCGAATATATAGAGTTGGAATTGGCGTCGGAGGGTTTCCAGGGGGCCCACGAGGTAGGGGGCACGCCCAGGAGGGGGGGGCGCCCCCCACCCTCGTGGACAGGGTGTGGGCCCCCTGGTCTTCATCTTTTGTCACAGCCCCAGTTCAGGCCTTGCCTGCCTTTGCATTAGCCTCCATGTATCATGTCTAAATTCTATTAATTTTGAAATGGGGATGACAAACCCTAGCACCAAAATTAAATCAAATAGGTTCAACTTAAAAAACATCTTCAAGAACCCAGAATGCTCTTTAGAAAAGTTCATCATTTTTGAATTGGTCTAGAACCTCTGGCAAAAATGGTGCACACCTTTCTAGGTCATTTTTGGATTTTTGAATTAAATCATAAGTATTTGCATTTGGACATTTAAATCTTATAAATAATTTTAAATGTCCAAATAATCTTTAAAGTATTTTAAGGTTGTTGGAAATAATCCAAATATATGCCACAATCATTTTCAAGATTTTTCAAAATGAATTGGTATTTTTACTAATTCAAAAGAGAATAGAAGTAATAGAAAATTGAAATAGAAATGGAAAAGAGAGAGAGAGAGAGAAGAAACCTACCGTGCAGCCCACCACTGTAGTGGCCTTCTGGCCAAAGCTGGCCCGGCCCACCTCCACCTCCCCTATCGTCTTCTCCCTCAGGCCAATAGGCAGAGCGCGTGCTCGCCGCGCGCGCACACGCGCCGGGCCACCTCCTGCCTGGCTGCCTGCGTCCCCGACGCCCTGGACGCCTCCTTGCGACGCCACGCGGCCCCCTGACCTCTCCCACTCTCCCCGTGCTCCTCCTCCCCTCCTCTGCTCTCCCTTCCCCTCTTGCCCGAGCGCAGCCGTCGCTGCCGCTCGTCGTTGCCGCGTCCACTGACCTCCCCGCGCCCATCCGGGTATGCCACAAGCTCCACCTCGACCCCTGCGTCCTCTGCACCAAGCCAGGCGCCTCCAGGAGCCCCGTGACGACGTCCCCGACCCCTTCTTCCTCCTCGGGTCGCCGGAGATCCCCTTCGCCGCCCGCTCGCTCCGACGCTTCCCCGAGCCCGTTTCGACGCCTCTGCACTCGCCGTGAGCCCCTCCTCCTTTCCCCTCTTCTCTCGTGCTCGCGCTCGTCCCCTAGCTCCATTTTCCACCGCGGCCGAGAGCTTCTCGCCGCCGGCCATGGCGCAGCCGTGGCCACAGCCGCGCAAGCTCACAACGGAGTGCCTCACCATGCTCAGGAAGCTCCCAGGAGCCGAACGCACGCACCAGCTCCTCCCCTAGCACACCACAATCCCAAAACCGTCGTTGCCCGAACTCCGGCAGCCGCCACGGGTTCCACTCCGGCGAGCTCCGGCCACCCCCGCACCTCCCGTTGGTCTCCCTAGATGCGCACGGGCACGGGCTATCCTCTGGTGCCCCTGGCGCGTCGATCCGTCGCCTCTGGCGAGTTCCGAGCGAACTCCGCCGCGGTTCGAGGTCACCGCCGGCGAGGCTCCGGCGACTGCCGACGTGGCCATCATTAACGCTAATGACGCCTAACTAACCCCTCCAGCACACTGACACTTGGGGCCCACGCTCTAATTAACCTGGGTTTTACTTCTCTTTAGATTAAACTAACCCCACGGGCCCCACGGGTCAGTTTGACCTGGCCACGTCACCGTTGACCTGGTCCCACACGTCAGCCACAGAAACCAGCCCTGGGTCACTGACCAGTGGGCCCCACTGGTCAGGTTTGACCCGGACCAGCCCTGTTGACTTGGTGACATCATCATGACGTCAGGCTGACGCAGTAATCCTTTTTCTGGAATTTAAATAAATCTTAAATGATTTATTTATTTCAGAAAATGTCCAAAACTTCTAAAAATCATAGAAAATCAACCGTAACTCCAAATGAATTAAGTTATATATGAAAAATGATCAGAAAAATCCAAGGAATCTGTTTATGGCATTTGCATGCATGTTAGAGCAACTTATGTCCTCTGTTTAGGACAATTCAATTAAATGGCATTTAAGAAAGCACATATGGGGTTTGATTTTCAACCTAGTGTTCAAGCCAACTCCATTTAACTTGTTGCTAGTTGCATTAGCTCAATCAAAAGCATAATGACATGCATGATCATGCATCATATTGTGCATTGCATTGATTGTGCTTCTTTCTCTGTTGCTGGTATTTGTCCCCTCTTGATAGACGTGGTCTCGACGATGAGTTCGATGACACCGATGAAGACTCATGGTTATCTTCAGAAGTTCCAGGCAAGCAAAACACCCTTGTTCATTCCGATACAATCCCACCTCTCGCTCCTGCTCTCTTTTACTACATTAGGACAACAACGATTCAACTGTTACTTGTTGCGGTAGTTGAGCCCTTATCCTTTGCATGACCTATCATTGCCACAGTAAATAGATAAAACCCACTAGCATGAGTAGGAGTTGTTTGAGCCCTGATGTGCCTACTCATTCGTGCTTGTTTGTCATGCCTGCTACTGCTTAGAGTTGAGTCAGGTCTGATTCATTGGGGGTGAATTGGGAACAGTGATGAACATGTCCTACTGTGTGTGATCTAAGTGTGTGAACATGATTTGGTAAAGGTAGCGGTGAGAGGCCATGTAGGAGTACATGGTGGGTTGTCTCATTGCAGCCGTCCTCAGGAACTGAGTTCTGTGTCTGTGATCCATGAACAGCTACTACCACTCATTGGGATCCTTAATTGACCCTCTCGGCTTCTTAATCACCCTAGTACTCTGTCCAGGAGTTGCAACTAGTTTCTGGTGTTTGTAGGTTATGTGTTGGCGGCCGTGCGTAGCGCTGACCCTAGGGGTGGGCTATGTTGCGGTAGATACACCGTGGCACGGTGTACCGGGCGCCCGTTTGGTGTCTCGGGAACCCTGTTCACATCGTTCGGGGCCGTATGTGGAAACCTCGGCTGGACTCCCTGCGGATGGAACCTGGATAGGCGATAAACCTGGACTAGAGACTTAAGTGTTTAGGTAGGCCGTGGCCAACACCCTCGCCAGGCTTCCGCTTGAAGGTTGCCGAGATACATGACGTGTATATGGTGGTAAGTGGTGGGAGCGTGTGTGAAGAAGTACACCCCTGCAGGGTTATCATTATCTATTCGAAGAGCCGGATTCCTCGGATATGGAAACTTGGACCCCTTGCATAGTTCATAGACAAGTGAAAGTGGATACTCTAAAACACGCAAGATAAGTGTGAGTGCTATGGATGGCCTTCTCGTAGGGAGACGAGAACAGATCCATAGTGGTGTATTGAATGGTGAACATGTGGACTCGTGTGCGCCACCTCAAAAGAGTTGCTTGCAGTCGTAGTTCAGATTAGCCATTGAGTCAAAGCTGGCTTGCTGCAGTTAAACTCCACCGCCCCCTTTGTTTATACCGGTGCATATGTAGTTAGTTCTGATGTAGTCTTGCTGGGTACATTTGTACTCACGTTTGCCTTATTATGTTTTTGCAGAGAGACTCAGTCTCGCTAGTAGTTTCGCATGGACTTCAACGTTTAGCTTGTTACCTCAGCTACGATCTTGTGCCCTCGGCAGGATCTGGTAGATAGTCAGGCTTCCTAGCCTTTTCCTTTTGTAGATGTCTGTACTCAGACATGTTAAGCTTCCGCGTGTGCTTGACTTGTATGCTCTGAATGTTGGGTCATGAGACCCATGTTTGTAATATCTGGCGCTTCGGAGCCTAATGAATAAATACTCTGAGTCGTAGAGTCTTGTTGTGATGCCATGTTGTATTTGCGCATGTCGAGCATATTGTGTGCATGATTGAAATGCTTGGTATGCGTGGGATCCGACAATCTAGTTGTTTATCCTTGGCAGCCTCTCTTATGGGGAAATGTAGTCTAAGTGCTTCCAAGAGCGATGGTAGTCCGCTACAGCCCGGTTCACCGAAGTCCTGCTAGCCCAGCACTACTGCCCTGAACACTTGACTGGCCGGCATGTGTTTCACTTCATTCCTGTGTCTGTCCCTTCGGGGAAATGTTACGCGGTGACATCCAGAGTCCTGCCTAGCCTGCTACAGCCCGGGTTCCCGGAGTCCTGTTAGCCCAGTGCTACAGCCCGAATTCACATGCTGCTGACCGACATGCTCGATGTTGATTCATGTATGCCTGTCCCCATAGGTTAGTGCCGCTTTGGGTTCACGACTAGCCATGTCGGCCCAGGTTCTTTGTCATATGGATGCTAGCGACACCGTCATATACGTGAGCCAAAAGGCGCAAATGGTCCCGGGCCATGGTAAGGCGACACCCGTGGGAATACCGTGCGTGAGGCCGCAAAGTGATATGAGGTGTTACCGGCTAGATCGATGTGACTTGGAATCGGGGTCCTGACAGCGTTGGTATCAGAGCCTGACTGCCTGTAGGATTACCAAGCCAAGCCGGTCGAAGTCGTGTCTAGAAATGCTTTAGTTATGTAAGGGAATTGATTGTGGAAGGGAACGTAAGGCTCTGTTTACTCCTTTACCCTATGCCTTCTGATCTGAGTCAACCTCTTCTTTTCTACGGGGATTAAGAACTAGGCCTTCTCATCTATCTATCAGGATGACGTGTTACTAATCCATAGACTTATAGAATTGATAGTTTCAAGCCTCAGTTCCGTTCCTACTACCTCCGTATGTTGTCAGTTGATCTCGGAACCTTGATATTGTTGTTAAGTGGTTACGCCACTATTTTGCAGGATGTCTCAAATCTTTTTGAGCATTTATAGCCGTTATGTTGTCCGAGTCATTCCAGGTTTCTAAGTAGTCTGATGCATTTGCAAACCCCTTCCTCCTGTTCCTGATGTCCATTTGGGCCAGATTAATCACACTAACCGGTCAGTTGAGGTACTCTATTGCCTCGACATATATGTTGGAGCTATTATTATGACCCTAGATGTTTTAGGGAGTCACCTAGTAATCTAGCCATCTTTTGTGTTCCCGGTGTGATGATTCTGGCCATTATTCTCAAAAGCATCCCGTGATGCCATGTAGTGGTAGGTATTCTATTCATGGGTTCTTGAACCCGAGATTCACCCTACTTACCTCATGTTGATAGTGTTTGATAGTTCCTTTAGGATATTAGTAACCTTGCGACAGCCCTCGAGGTCCGTGGTATTTCTTCCTTCCAAATACCATGAATCGTTAAGGCAGGAGTTCTTTGAACCAAAATATCACAATCAGAGTACTCTTCAGGAGTTCTCCATTCATAATTGTGATTCTGTCAGTTCTACCTTTCTGCATGGGTTATCCATAAGAAACCTGTTGAACTTGATTCGACATACTAATCTATGCATCCACAACTCAGAAAGTTATATGTTCCTTTGAGTTGTCCCTCTTTAGTTGTGCATTCGTGTTATCGATGCTTATTTTTCTCGTGGTCCGTCGAGCCATTCTATTTCAGAATGACTAGGAGAAACAAACTCCAGTACCTCATCCATATCTAGGATTGGGTCAAAGTAGTTGTGTTCTGCAGATCAAATGTCATCCAGCTTTTGCTCTGTTCTACCCTGGAGTATTACCCCTTTTATGTCAGGACTGTCATGAGAATTGCACCACCTCTTATGAATTCTTGACACAGTAATGCTTCTTGCCATCATTGTTCATTCCTCAGTTCCGTGTTATTATAACCGGAATGCCGACAAGTGAACCGTGATGTGTGAAAGCAATATTCCTAGCAACTCCATTGCTTGGTAGTTAATGGACAATACTCTCATTCTTAGTGTGCTGGTAATTAAATCACCGTCCTAAGATTGATCGTGCTACCTAGTCCTTATTTCCTGGTGCACTCTTCGATCAACGAGTTAGGATTTTGCCAAACCCTTGCTCTATTGATCATATCGTCTTGCTTTGAAAAGCAAGATTGATCTTGAGCTTAGTATCATATCAGTGGTTCGTGATGTTCCGATTATCTTCTCGGAAGTATTACCGGGTTGTCACCTGACCGCTATGTTGAGTTCGTGATCATGTTGGTTTTCCTCCAAACCACCCATCCTCCAAGAATCTATGTTGGATACCCTGAGCTAGTTGGTTAAGCTAAACAACAACTTGGAGAGTTGGAAGATGAAAACTTGTCCGATTTAGCTCATCACTAAGGGATATCCTTGTGTGTGTGTGTGTTGAAGAAAGATGATATCTTCATCGACTGATCCCCGTGATCAGCTGTTGAATCTATTATCTTGTCCAAACCTTGATTTGAGTGTGGGCTATCATCAAATCAAATCAGAACCAATGATGTTTGTAATGTTGTCTTACTTGCGGTTGTCCCTCGAGCATACACCATTATATCCTTTGGTCTGACCAATGCTACCACCGTGTTCACATGATGGTGGAAGTCCAGTGATATGGAAATTTTGATGAGTTGCTGTTGAGCCCATCAGCAGCATGTTGTCTCCCCCATGATTCATGCTGAACATCTAAGTTAGTGTTGGAAACTTTTGTAAGCATTATCTTCATGTCCCGTTCATGAAATACATGTTTGGTGTAAGAAGTAACTTTCTCCAAGTTCATGTGCATTAGGTGCAAGTTGCCGCCGTGAATTCGAGAAAGATTGTTTTTGCTTCCTTTGGAATCGTCCCAAGTCATTCATGTACGTGCGAAGTATTCTATGGTCTGATAGACTGATCATCTTCATTCTATACGTATCCCTAGCACACCAAGCCACTGATTGATTTGTTCAAGGAGAAGAAGTTCCTTCTTAAGAATCATGACTTATGTTAGGACTTTGTTATCCTCGATAATGGTTCCCCACCTGAACTCGGTAGTGTTTTATTATAAGACTACCATGTGGTCATGCTTGTCTGGGACATCGTGTTCACATGTGTTTAGCAGAACCAGCTCATGTTTTGGAGCTTACTACCATAGTCCATTTCCTGAGAATCTCGCAATGTCATCTCGTCGATTTGTGTTGCAAACCTTCATTTTCCTTTCTAGACTCGATGAGTCTGGAATATCCTGACACCAACCAGATCTGAATCTCAGGCAGATATGATGGTTGGAACGTACTCCAAGAACTATAATGTTGGTCTCTCTGTAACCGGTAACGTGGATGTCGTGGCCAACACACCTAGCCGGAAGGCCTATTATTGTAGTATCCTGGTTGAAGAAGTTGGTCACCTCCCCATAAGGATCTCGCAGGATCTGCCTCCGTAGTTATTCCTTATGGATTCTTGAGCTTCCGAAGTCCGACCTTTTACTTGATGTTCTAGATATCAAACCATATCTATGAATGGATTATGCTAGCACATCAAGGAGAACATTAGAAGCGGAGTGCTAAATGTCTCTCGGTCGATCGTCCAGATTCTGTTCCCTTAGCCTCGCTAAGGGAAGATCTGAGAAGGTGTTATCTTCCTTTGTATCCGCATCATCCATCACTAGTCATCATGGTAGTATGTTGTGTTGCCAGGATCCTTGACACGGATATTAGTAAAACCTTGACGAATATGGAGATACTCAAGTTCTTGAGAGCACGCGCAAGCACCAGGTTTTACCGTTGGCGTTAATTGGGATTTGCCTCCAGTTTCCTCGGTTAGGTTATAACCTTTTCAAACAGTGGACTCACTCTCGACTGTTGAGCTCTTCCCCAGTTACCAGAATCATTCTCAACATTTGCATTTTGTTCCCAGCCTGCACCTCAGTAGTTGTTGTTCAGGATCATCTTCAAAAGTGGACTTACCATGGGTCCCATCCATTTCTGATGATAAGCAAAAATCATCCATTGCATTGTCTTCAAAAAGATAGTCCACATCATCCATCCTAGTCAGAGTATGCCATTCTTTCAAACCCCTTCCAACGATCGATTGTGATTACCTCAGGCTGGTATAAAGAGTTTCAATGATCTTTGTATCAAAAGTAATTCTTTTTGCTACTTAAGGGAATATTTCTGCGAGTCACCTTCCTTAAGATGTCTCGCTATGGTATCATGGCAACCCAACCCCTCGCTACGTTGACACCGTTCACCACCCTCCTAGGTGTGGGAATTCCGCTACTTACTTAAACCTTGTCATATGCTTATTTCCATCATTCTTGATGTGTGTATTGTGTCTCATCTCGACAGATGTCGCTATGTCTCGTTCTGTGAGTTGATCGTCGGTTGCTCGATCTTCAAGGAGATCGATTCTTCGAGAGTTTCTTTTCTTCTCGTCATCGCGTGGATGAAGATCTCAAAGGCAAGGATGTCAGAGTCAACGTATGCAACGAATCAACAACCCTAAGAGGTGCAACCTGGATCGTGAAGATTATGTTAGTTTGTGTTCCCCCTTCATCTTACCCTACACCTGAATCTCAGGGCGAGATTCTTGTTTAGTGGGGGTGAGCTGTCACAGCCCCAGTTCAGGCCTTGCTTGCCTTTGCATTAGCCTCCATGTATCATGTCTAAATTCTATTAATTTTGAAATGGGGATGACAAACCCTAGCACCAAAATTAAATCAAATAGGTTCAACTTAAAAAACATCTTCAAGAACCCAGAATGCTCTTTAGAAAAGTTCATCATTTTTGAATTGGTCTAGAACCTCTGGCAAAAATGGTGCACACCTTTCTAGGTCATTTTTGGATTTTTGAATTAAATCATAAGTATTTGCATTTGGACATTTAAATCTTATAAATAATTTTAAATGTCCAAATAATCTTGAAAGTATTTTAAGGTTGTTGGAAATAATCCAAATATATGCCACAATCATTTTCAAGATTTTTCAAAATGAATTAGTATTTTTACTAATTCAAAAGAGAATAGAAGTAATAGAAAATTGAAACAGAAATGGAAAAGAGAGAGAGAGAGAGAGAAGAAACCTACTGTGCAGCCCACCACTGTAGTGGCCTTCTGGCCAAAGCCGGCCCGGCCCACCTCCACCTCCCCTGTCGTCTTCTCCCTCAGGCCAGTAGGCAGAGCGCGTGCTCGCTGCGCGCACACACGCGCCGGGCCACCTCCTGCCTGGCTGCCTGCGTCCCCGACGCCCTGGACGCCTCCTTGCGACGCCACGCGGCCCCCTGACCTCTCCCACTCTCCCCGTGCTCCTCCTCCCCTCCTCTGCTCTCCCTTCCCCTCTTGCCCGAGCGCAGCCGTCGCTGCCGCTCGTCGTTGCCGCGTCCACTGACCTCCCCGCGCCCATCCGGGTATGCCACAAGCTCCACCTCGACCCCTGCGTCCTCTGCACCAAGACAGGCGCCTCCAGGAGCCCCGTGACAACGTCCCCGACCCCTTCTTCCTCCTCGGGTCGCCGGAGATCCCCTTCGCCGCCCGCTCGCTCCGACGCTTCCCCGAGCCCATTTTGACGCCTCTGCACTCGTCGTGAGCCCCTCCTCCTTCCCCTCTTCTCTCGTGCTCGCGCTCGTCCCCTAGCTCCATTTTCCACCGCGGCCGAGAGCTTCTCGCCGCCGGCCATGGCGCAGCCGTGGCCACAGCCGCGCAAGCTCACAAGGGAGCGCCTCACCATGCTCAGGAAGCTCCCAGGAGCCGAACGCACGCACCAGCTCCTCCCCTAGCACACCACAACCCCTAAACCGTCATTGCTCGAACTCCGGCAGCCGCCACGGGTTCCACTCCGGCGAGCTCCGGCCACCGCCGCACCTCCCGTTGGTCTCCCTAGATGCGCACGGGCACGGGCTATCCTCTGGTGCCCCTGGCGCGTCGATCCGTCGCCTCTGGCGAGTTCCGAGCGAACTCCGCCGCGGTTCGAGGTCACCGCCGGCGAGGCTCCGGCGACTGCCGACGTGGCCATCATTAACGCTAATGACGCCTAACTAACCCCTCCAGCACACTGACACTTGGGGCCCACGCTCTAATTAACCTGGGTTTTACTTCTCTTTAGATTAAACTAACCCCACGGGCCCCACGGGTCAGTTTGACCTGGCCACGTCACCGTTGACCTGGTCCCACACGTCAGCCACAGAAACCAGCCCTGGGTCACTGACCAGTGGGCCCCACTGGTCAGGTTTGACCCGGACCAGCCCTGTTGACTTGGTGACATCATCATGACGTCAGGCTGACGCAGTAATCCTTTTTCTGGAATTTAAATAAATCTTAAATGATTTATTTATTTCAGAAAATGTCCAAAACTTCTAAAAATCATAGAAAATCAACCGTAACTCCAAATGAATTAAGTTATATATGAAAAATGATCAGAAAAATCCAAGGAATCTGTTTATGGCATTTGCATGCATGTTAGAGCAACTTATGTCCTCTGTTTAGGACAATTCAATTAAATGGCATTTAAGAAAGCACATATGGGGTTTGATTTTCAACCTAGTGTTCAAGCCAACTCCATTTAACTTGTTGCTAGTTGCATTAGCTCAATCAAAAGCATAATGACATGTCATGATCATGCATCATATTGTGCATTGCATTGATTGTGCTTCTTTCTCTGTTGCCGGTATTTGTCCCCTCTCGATAGACGTGGTCTCGACGATGAGTTCGATGACACCGATGAAGACTCATGGTTATCTTCAGAAGTTCCAGGCAAGCAAAACACCCTTGTTCATTCCGATACAATCCCACCCTCTCGCTCCTGCTCTCTTTTACTGCATTAGGACAACAACGATTCAACTGTTACTTGCTGCGGTAGTTGAGCCCTTATCCTCTGCATGACCTGTCATTGCCACAGTAAATAGATAAAACCCACTAGCATGAGTAGGAGTTGTTTGAGCCCTGATGTGCCTACTCATTCGTGCTTGTTTGTCATGCCTGCTACTGCTTAGAGTTGTGTCAGGTCTGATTCATCGGGGGTGAATTGGAACAGTGATGAACATGTCCTACTGTGTGTGAGCTAAGTGTGTGAACACGTTTTGGTAAAGGTAGCGGTGAGAGGCCATGTAAGAGTACATGGTGGGTTGTCTCATTGCAGCCGTCCTAAGGAATTGAGTTCTGTGTCTGTGATCCATGAACAGCTACTACCACTCATTGGGATCCTTAATTGACCCTCTCGGCTTCTTAATCACCCTAGTACTCTGTCCAGGAGTTGCAACTAGTTTCTGGTGTTTGTAGGTTATGTGTTGGCGGCCGTGCGTAGCGCTGACCCTAGGGGTGGGCTATGTTGCGGTAGATACACCGTGGCACGGTGTACCGGGCGCCAGTTTGGTGTCTCGGGAACCCTGTTCACATCATTCGGGGCCGTATGTGGAAACCTCGGCCGGACTCCCTGCGGATGGAACCTGGATAGGCGATAAACCTGGACTAGAGACTTAAGTGTTTAGGTAGGCCGTGGCCGACACCCTCGCCAGGCTTCCGCTTGAAGGTTGCCGAGATACATGACGTGTATATGGTGGTAAGTGGTGGGAGCGTGTGTGAAGAAGTACACCCCTGCAGGGTTATCATTATCTATTCGAATAGCCGGATTCCTCGGATATGGAAACTTGGACCCCTTGCATAGTTCATAGACAAGTGAAAGTGGATACTCTAAAACTCGCAAGATAAGTGTAAGTGCTATGGATGGCCTTCTCGTAGGGAGACGGGAGCGGATCCATAGTGGTGTATTGAATGGTGAATATGTGGACTCGTGTGCGCCACCTCAAAAGAGTTGCTTACAGTCGTAGTTCAGGTTAGCCACTGAGTCAAAGCTGGCTTGCTGCAGTTAAACTCCACCACCCCCTTTTGATACTGATGCATATGTAGATAGTTCTGATGTAAGTCTTGCTGAATACAATTGTACTCACGTTTGCTTATTTTATATTTTGCAGAGAGATGTGACGCTCGGATAATTAAGCTACAGTAACTCCACGCTAATGATGCCAAGTCATCATCATTATGAAAAAAAATCAATCAAGAAATATTTCAAACTCAATTCAAATTCAAGTTTCAAGATAAGTTTTCATTTCTTAAAACTGTCAAACAAAAATGTTCGTTGGGTTGGAAATATTCACTATTTAGTTTTCATGCATAAACATACATTATTTGAGTTAATAAATCGCCTCCAACCTATTTAAAACAGGACCAAAACAATCCCATTTAACCTATTTACTTTTAAGCAAAATTCAACTGAGTTCAACTAAGCTCCAAACTTTTTATGGCAAGGCCAAATATTGCATTGCATTTATTGGCCAAGTTCCATTATCTGCAAAAGTCATTTGATGGTTTATTTAAATACAAAAACTGTTTCTGTAAAAGAAAAGGTAGAAAAACAAGAAAATAGAAGAAGGCCTAAAACTACTTTGCCGCTGGGCCTAGCCCAACAGGCCGATCCAGCCAGCCCAACCCCCACCCCAGTTGATCGCCCTGTTCCCCCGATTAGTCGCTACAGGGGCGAGCCCCGCCGGACCAGCTCGTCGGCATGGGCGAGGGGATAAGGACTGCCCCGCCTCCTCGGTCCTCTCCCCCTGCTCCACTCCCCCACTTCTCCCAGATCCGCCTTCCCTTCTCGTTCCTCACCCCTCCTTCCTCCCTTCCGCTCGAGACTTACCTTGCCGGGCGTGTTCGTCACCGGCCACCTCGCCCGGTCGCGCCCACCAAGGTCCCCAGCGCTTGAGGATGTGTCGAGCAGCCGCGTCGTCGTCGACTACGTCGGCTACATGGACGGGATCCACCCCGGAGCGCCTGCATCGCCGCCACGCCTCGTCTTCTTCTTCCTCGGCTCCGACGCATTCCGCGACGGTTCCGGAGCCAGCGAGCCTTCCCCGAGCTTCCTTTTGCACACCTAAAGGCTCCCGGTGAGCCGCGCGTCCCCTCCTCCCGTTCTCCTCTACTCCCGTTGACGAACACCCCCCGTAGCCACCGTCCCCGAGCACATCCGAGCTCTCCCGTACGTGTACGCGTACGCATACGTGTGTGCCGCGC
The DNA here is from genome assembly GCF_003073215.2 of Triticum urartu. NCBI lineage: Eukaryota > Viridiplantae > Streptophyta > Magnoliopsida > Poales > Poaceae > Triticum > Triticum urartu. The sequence continues at coordinate 74,074,800 of NC_053024.1, read as the reverse complement.
TGCTGCTCCTTGCTGATGCTGCTTTGCACCTGCTGCCGTCTCCGGCTACTGTCGCGCTATGCCGCCCCTGCCCATGCTCGGCTCGCCCCGCACGCGCGCCCATTGGTCGTTGCCTGCCGCTCCCCTTGCGCCCACGCGCGCACCCGCTCCGCCTGCTATAGTCGCGCTCACCATAACTGCAGCCATGTCGCGCGCGCTCCGTCACTGCGTGCACCACGCCGGCCGTGCCCGCTTTCGCCTGAACGCGCCCGCCTCCGCACGGCCTCGCCGGGTCCGTGCGTCGCCCGCTGCGCTGCAGCCGCCGCCGCCTACTGCGCTCGCTAGCGCCGCGCAGCACCACTGCTTGCCCGTCCCTGGCCACACGCGCGGTTGACTGCGGCATGGCCGGGCCGGCTTCGCCGGTAGCTACTCTGTTGCCTCTGCCTGCTGCTATGCAACACTGCTACAGTAACATTCAGTTACTGTAGCAGTAGCTAGCTTTACTGACTTTACGCTGACTAGCTCTCTAAACAGCCCCTAAACAGCATTAAGACAAGTCCTAAGATGGGTAAAAATTATATGAATGGGAAGTAGACGTAACAAGCTTCATTTTGTTTCATTGGACCTGTTTCAGATAATGCATGGATTAAATCCTACAAAACTCATAAAATGCTATCTTGTGTTAAAAGGAATAGAGTTACTCCCTAGCATAGTGTGTGTACGTGAGTGTGCAGTGTGTAGGCACCACAGCCGTGTGTGACCGGCTATGCCACACCCTGGCCAGCCTTTTAGTTAGTTTATAATTAGTAGTACTAGCTAATTTATCCAATAGTAGATTACATGTGGACCCACTAATGGTTTAGAGAAAAACAAATTTAAAATAATTGTCTAAGTCAACGACATGTGGCCCCGTACACTGTTCATATGTTGACTAGTTAATCTTTGACTGGGTCAACCCAACCCCTGGCCCCACTGTCATACACTATGCTAGAATAGCATTAGGAGACAAAATTATTTTACTGTGTAATTTCTAAATATAAGTAAATTCAAAAAATAATATAAATTAATCCATAACTCGGATGAAAATACTTTGTACATGAAAGTTGCTCAGAACGACGAGAAGAATCCGGATGCGCAACCCGTTCGTCCGCCACGCATCCCTAGCATAGTGAACACACAACTTTCCCCCTCCGGTTCATCTGTCCGAAAACGCGAAACGCCGGGAATACTTTTCCGGATGTTTCCCTCTTTCACCGGTACCACCTCGTACCGCGTTAGGGCACACCTAGCCTCACGCTTTGTCATGTCATGCATCGTCATGCATTTGTTTGTGTTATAATTATTGTTTCTTCCCCCTCTTCTCTCTCTAGACACCGAGACCGACGCCGCTGCTACCCAGTACGACTACGGTGTTGACGACCCCTCTCTCTTGCCAGAGCAACCAGGCAAGCCTCCCCCTTGATCACCAGATATCGCCTATTCTTCTCTATACTGCTTGCATTAGAGTAGTGTAGCATGTTACTGCTTTTAGTTAATCTTATACTGCTGCATAGCCTGCCCTTGCTACTACTGTTGTTACCTTTACCTACTATCCTACTGCTTAGTATAGGATGCTAGTGTTCCATCAGTGGCCCTACACTCTTGTCCGTTTGCCATGCTATACTACTGGGCCGTGATCACTTCGGGAGGTGATCACGGGCATATACTATATACTTTACACTGTTACATTACCGGTGATACTGTTTGGAGATGGGGGCTGAAGGGGCAGGTGGCTCCATCCAGATAGTGGTGGGCCTAAGTTCCCGACGGCCCCCGACTGTTACTTTGTGGCGGAGCGGCAGGGCAGGTTGAGACCACCTAGGAGAGAGGTGGGCCTGGCCCTGGTCGGCGTTCGCGAATACTTAAACACGCTTAACGAGATCTTGGTATTTGATCTGAGTCTGGCCACTGGCTTATACGCACTAATCATCTACGCGGGGAAAGTTATGGGCACTCGACGTCGTGGTATCAGCCGAAGCCTTCGTGACGTCAGCGACTGAGTGGCGCGCGCCGGATTGGACCGTAAGCCTGCTCTTGTATTAAGGGGGCTAGTTCTGCTTCCGGCCGCGTACGCAACGTGCAGGTGTGCAATGGGCGATGGGCCCAGACCCCTGCACCATAGGATTTAGACCGGCGTGCTGACCTCTCTGTTGTGCCTAGGTAGGGCTGCGACGTGTTGATCTTCCGAGGCCGGGCATGACCCAGGAAAGTGTGTCCGGCCAAATGGGATCGAGCGTGTTGGGTTATGTGGTGCACCCCTGCAGGGAAGTTAATCTATTCGAATAGCCGTGATCTTCGGTAACAGGACGAATTGGAGTTGTACCTTGACCTTATGACAACTAGAACCGGATACTTAATAAAATACACCATTCAAAGTGCCAGATACAACCGGTGGTCGCTCTCTCACAGGGCGACGAGGGGAGGATCATCGATTAGGATTATGCTATGCGATGCTACTTGGAGGACTTCAGTCTACTCTCTTCTACATGCTGCAAGACGGAGGCTGCCAGAAGCTTAGTCTTCGACAGGACTAGCTATCCCCCTCTTATTCCGGCATTCTGCAGTTTAGTCCTCATATGATACCCTTATTTCATTTGATACCAATGCATACATATGTAGTGTAGCTCCTTGCTTGCGAGTACTTTGGATGAGTACTCACAGTTGCCTTGCTCCCTCTTTTCCACCTTTCTATACCCGATTGCTGCGAACAGACGTTGGAGTCCAGGAGCCAGACTCCACCGTTGATGATGACTCCTACTACTCAGGAGGTGCCTACTACTACGTGCAGCCCGCTGACGACGACCAGGAGTAGTTTAGGAGGACCCCAAGCAGGAGGCATGCGCCTCTTTCGATTTGTATCCCGGTTTGTGCTAGCCTTCTTAAGGCAAACTTGTTTAACTTATGTCTGTACTCAGATATTGTTGCTTCCGCTGACTCGTCTATGATCGAGCTCTTGTATTCGAGCCTTCGAGGCCCCTAGCTTGTAATATGATGCTTGTATGACTTATTTTATTTGTAGAGTTGTGTTGTGATATCTTCCCGTGAATCCCTGATCTTGATCGTACACGTTTGCGTGTATGATTAGTGTACGATTGAATCGGGGGCGTCACAAGAGACTTCAGTCTCGCTAGTAGTTTCGCGTGGACTTCGATGTTTAGCTTGTTACCTCAGCTACGATCTTGTGCCCTCGGCAGGATCTGGTAGATAGTCAGGCTTCCTAGCCTTTTCCTTTTGTAGATGTCTGTACTCAGACATGTTAAGCTTCCGCGTGTGCTTGACTTGTATGCTCTGAATGTTGGGTCATGAGACCCATGTTTGTAATATCTGGCTCTTCGGAGCCTAATGAATAAATACTCTGAGTCGTAGAGTCTTGTTGTGATGCCATGTTGTATTTGCGCATGTCGAGCATATTGTGTGTATGATTGAAATGCTTGGTATGCGTGGGATCCGATAATCTAGTTGTTTATCCTTGGCGGCCTCTCTTATGGGGAAATGTAGTCTAAGTGCTTCCGAGAGCGATAGTAGTCCGCTACAGCCCGGTTCACCAGAGTCCTGCTAGCCCAGCACTATTGCCCTGAACACTTGACTGGCCGGCATGTGTTTCACTGTGTCTGTCCCTTCGGGGAAATGTCACGCGGTGACATCCGGAGTCCTGCCTAGCCTGCTACAGCCCGGGTTCCCGGAGTCCTGTTAGCCTAGTGCTACAGCCCGGATTCACACGCTGCTGACCGACATGCTCGATGTTGATTCACGTATGCCTGTCCCCATAGGTTAGTGCCGCTTTGGGTTCACAACTAGCCATGTCGGCCCGGGTTCTTTGTCATATGGATGCTAGCGACACCGTCATATACGTGAGCCAAAAGGCGCAAATGGTCACGGGCCATGGTAAGGCGACACCCATGGGAATACCGTGCGTGAGGCCGCAAAGTGATATGAGGTGTTACCGGCTAGATCGATGTGACTTGGAATCGGGGTGCTGACATCTTTGGCGAGGATTTTTTATTATTTTTTCTAAGGTATTCCGTGGAGTTTCAGGACTTTCCGAGAATATTTGCTTTCTGCACATAAAACAACACCAAGGTAATTCTGCTGAAAACAGCGTCAGTCCAGGTTAGTTCCATTCAAATCATACAAGTTAGAGTCCAAAACAAGGGCAAAAGTGTTTGGAAAAGTAGATACGACGGAGACGTATCAAGCGCTCTTTTTCCTGAAAAGAAGGCATGGGCGTTAGTATGCCTCTGAGAATAATGTCTTGCAATAAAGACAGCGCGCCGTACCGCTGCGCCGGTGTCTCAATCCGGACTGCGGGTCTTTTCTGCCTGCCTGGCCTCGTGGCCCCTTGTTGGCTAGTCGCCGCAGGCTCGGCCTTCTGCCTCGAGGACCTCCCCTACAAAACACGGCTGTTATACGGCAATCAAAAAAGCGCAAGGAAGGATCCCCTTCCAAAGTGCTGGGACTTCGGTCTCAGTCACCTGTGAGGCTGGAAGTAGCCCAGGGTAATCGGCTGTAATGGCCACCAAAGCGTTGTCATTACTCGATTGGTAAAATACCCCATCGATCAGCTCCACAGATATGTCTGAATCCTCCTGGGAGGCCGGGTCAAGGGACCGTCTAGGGTCCTCGGGTTGTGGAGGAGGGCTGTTTATCTCCTTTACAGCCTGGCGCAGCTCCTGCAATGAAATCGCTAGACTGAATACTTAACTACGGGAATACGAAATGGATGGGCGAGAAAAAGTCTCCGCTTACCCAGCTCGGAGGATTGTACATAGAAAATCCGCCCTGTGGGTTGACACGAAGGAATTCCTCCTCTTCTCCCTTGTACAAAGTGGATAAGATTTTTATTAGATCAGCAGCCGATCCCGGCCCTTTGCGGCCGTGGCGGGTGGCGTCATCCTCCCCGTTGAAATCTCACATAGGATGGCCTCTATATTGAAGCGGCTGCACCCCCCGCATAATACATATGGCCATGACCTCGATCATGGTCAATCCGGATCGAGCTAAAAAACTTATCCGGCTCATCAGGTAAAGAACGTCCCTGTCATCTTCTTCCTGGGAGCTCCATGGATGCCAGCTCCGGCGCTTCTTCAAAGGGGCGTTGTCGAACTCAGGAAGGCCGATTCTAATAGGATCCAGGAGGGGGACGTCTTCTATATAAAACCATTCTGAAGGCCAGTCTTCGGACGTCTTCTTTGGGGTTCCGGACAGGTATCCGGTCCCGGCAATACGCCACACTTCGGCTCCGCCCACTTGATATATCAACCCCTTCTGAGAACGGGGCACAAGGCAGAACAACTTCCTCCACAGAGCGAAATGAGCCTCACAGCCCAAAAACAACTCGCAAAGGGCTACGAATCCCGCGATATGCGGCATGGAGGCAGGCGTAAGGTTATGCAACTGGAGGCCGTAGAACTCCGGGAGCCTCCGGAGAAACGGATGAATTGGAAATCCGAGCCCTCTTACCAAATAAGGGACAAGGCATACCCGCTCTCCCTTGGAGGGATTAGGAAGGCTCTCCGCTTGCTCTCCGCCATTATAGGTGGCAAGCCCAGCTCGAACTAGGACCATGTACGCTGGGGGAAGAAATCCCTTGGTCTGAAGCATCACTAATTTGCTGTGCGGGACGGAGCATCTCTCCCAATCTCCAGGCTTGGGGCTAGGGGAGCGAGAGGAGGAGCTGCGTCGACCGGCCATGATGGAATGGATCTCTATCGAATGCGCTCCGATGAAGGCTCACCGAGGGAGGATGGTGTGATTTGGATCTAAATCCTCGTCTTTTTAATAGGCAGCTCATTCACACAGCTAGGGGGTTAAATGTAAAAACACCCTGACTCTTCACATTCGCTCGACACGTGGAAAGTGGCCATTATTGGGCGTGGAAGCCAAGGAGTGCAACATTCACACAAGGCCGGACACTATTTCGACAGGTACACGGAATTTGGAGAGGAACCCGCCTTGCAATGCCGAAGACAATACTACATGTCGGACTCATCGTCATTGAAGCCTGGTTCAGGGGCTACTGAGGGAGTCCTGGATTAGGGGGTCTCCGAACAGCCGGACTATATCCTTTGGCCGGACTGTTGGACTATGAAGATACAAGATTGAAAACTTCGTCTCGTGTCCGGATGGGACTCTACTTGGCGTGGAAGGCAAGCTAGGCAATACGGATATGAATATCTCCTCCCTTGTAACCGACCTTGTGTAACCCTAACCCTCTCCGGTGTCTATATAAACCGAAGGGTTTTAGTCCGTAGGATGACATACAATCATACCATAGGCTAGCTTCTAGGGTTTAGCCTCTCTGATCTCGTGGTAGATCTACTCTTGTACTACCCATATCATCAATATCAATCAACCAGGACGTAGGGTTTTACCTCCATCAAGAGGGCCCGAACCTGGGTAAAACATCGTGTCCCCTGCCTCCTATTACCATCCGGCCTAGACGGACAGTTCGGGACCCCCTACCCGAGATCCGCCGGTTTTGACACCGACACTCTCCCACTCAAAAAAACAATCCCGCCTCCTCGTCTCTTGTTCTGTCCCGAGGCCGAGCAGTCACACAGCGAACGTGCGTGGTGGCGACCGATCGATCTGATTCAAATCGATCCGTTCCTAAAGATTCGAAGCAACCGGCAGCACGGATCCGATCGATCCGAACATATGCGCAGCAGCATCCTTTCCTGACGGTTTGAAGCAGCCGACAGCATGGATCTGTTCCTCATTGATCCAAACATACACGCAATGGCGGCGGCCGGCAGACTGCCGATCGGCCGCACCTAACGCTGCAGGCTGCACCGATCACGCGTCCGCCTCCCTCGCGACGATACAGCGCGTCGTAATTTTCTCTTCCTCTCTGTTAGCAAAATAGCAATGTGTTTTTGCTTTTTTCTAGACTAGAATAATGCCCGTGTGTTGCAACAGGATATAAATACTCTAGTATGTTAACTTGTGATTTACCTATTAATAATAATGTTATTATGTAAATAAATGTTCATCAAATTCTGATCGTGAATTATCTTATATTTTGATTAGAAGTTTGATAAGTAAATTAAAGTGAATTGGTTCAGAAGGTTAGTAAATTAAGGTGATTGATTATCATATACATGGAAGGTTGGACGAAGGGTGGTGAAAAGAAAGGTGAAATGAGAACTTACATTCTTTTTAAGTAGTAGAGATTACAGTCATCTCTAGGTTCGAATATAACCCATTTCTGTGTTGTTTGTCCTAAATGTTTTTGTAAGTTGTAACAATTATGTATGAAATTATGGCTATTGGGCTAAATCTTATTTAAAAATATTTAAATCTATGTGTTTAGGCAAAACACGGGGCATTAGCTATTGTTTTAACTTGTTATTATGTGAGGTATACTTCATTGGCTTCACAATTTCCGATATCTCATCTGTAATTTTATTTGTTAAGTCAGATAATATGGACAATTTTCTTCTCAAAAATAAAGGCACCGCCACAAGATACTCTAGAGGACATGAATTGGGAGGAGGAGATTCAATATGATCCAGGCAACTAATTGTATTGCCTATTGCTATTGCTATGTGAGAGGTGCTTTTCAGCAGTGAAATTGGTCAAAACTTGCTTGCACAATCACCTCAACGATGACAGCTTGAGTGATGATGCTATTTGTTATGTGAAGAAAGAAGCAATGGAAAAGGTCACCAATGATCAAGTGGTTGAGTATTTCATGGCTCGAAGGAAGAGAATATAACGAAGGTAATTTTTAAAATTTCAACAAATTTAAGTACTTTGATTTGTGCATTATATTATGTTCTACTTGAAAATTGAGTTCTAGTTTTTACATTGTAGGTTATTGAACCTTTAATGTCTAATGATGTGTTTTGGAATTTGAGAATGCAAGATCTTTTCAAGTAATTTGTCATTTGTTTTAGCATTATATTAAGGAGTTTGACTGTTGCATTCTGTTTATAAATCCACTTATATTATGTTTGGTAATCCATGTTGCAAGCTATGAAACACACCTTTATTTAATACATCGTTGTTTGAAATTTTTACACCATGGTTAAGTGGTGCATCAGGGTAAGATTAGCTCCGAATCCGCCCCTGATCATAGACCCTATTCAATAAGTGAAACACATTAGTCATCCGCTCTCCGGTTGGGCGGTAAGGGTTGGAGAAGGGCAATCATTCATTCTTAAAACCAACATTCTTACTTAAGCTTAAGATCAAAGAGTCAGGCGGAAAAAAGTGAAAGCTCCCCATTACCGTTTCTCCTGTAACTAGATTCCACGAAACCATAACAATCCTTAGAATGTTATTCCAACTCAGCACCTTTTGTTTTGAAATCTTGAGAAGCCCCACTTAGGTGCCAAAGGACGGTGATGGCGGGGTTCAGCCTCTTTCTAAGGGCAGTGAATCACTTGGTGGCGGAAGGGGGTGATCGCTCATGTCAGGACGTTTTGCCTTGCTCGATTACAAGTGTGGTGTGGGTCGGCCCAATACCGCGGCTCGCCTTGTCTCGCTTAATGTTACAGTAGTGTAGGTATGATTTCCGGGATTTTTTCTGCAAAAGTAATGAATTCAAAAATTGTTCGTGAATATGAAAAAATGTTTGTGAATTCAAAAAATCTTTTAAAAATGAAAAAATATTCATGAATTTGAAAAATGTTGTTAATTCAAAAAATGTTTATAAATACAAAAACTGTTCATGAATTCATAAGTTGCTCCTGAATAAAAAAATATGAATAAAAATATTGCTCGCGGTCAAAAAATGTTCATGAATTCAAAACATTTATAGTGTTCAAAAATTGTGCAGGAACCAAAAGAAGTTCATGAATTCAAAAATTGTTCGTGAGTCCAAAAAAATAGTCGTGAATTCATAAAAAGAATCTCATAGATTTGAAAAAAGTTAGTGAATTTGAAAATTATTCGCTAATATGAAAAGTTCATAAATTAAAAAAATCACGAGTTAAAAAGTAGAAATGGAGAAGTAAAAAAGAAAAGGAACATAAAGGAATGAAAGGAAAATGCTAAAAAACGATAGAAACCCAGAAAAAGTAGGGAAGACAACAGTTTTCGTCCCTAGAAGGTTCCAGCTCGGACAGTTTCCCTCAATTTGGTCACGCCACCCAATTATGCACGAATCCAACTGTGCCTCAGTGTCTAGCAGCACTACTCCACTACCCAGCCAACTCAGGATCGACCGCTAGATGCCCCCTTTTTTTCTCTCTTTCTCTATTGTTAGGTGTGCATTAATGGGTTGGCCCATACGTGCCATCGCTTTAGGCGATCGAAGCGTTTAACACTCGTAGAGAGCGATATATATCATTTTTGTGGTGGATTTGGGCTACGACAAGCGGCGGCAAGGCTCTCCCCTGCATCCACATTTCCACCCGACGCATCATCCTTGTTGTGGCCTCTGGCATGGCAGGTGTGGTAACCATCTTCTGGTAGCGCATGTCATGGCTGGGCCGTTGCGCCCGACTTATGTTCTTGACTCACTGTATGGCTCCTAATAGTTGGGTTGCTTGCCTACTATGTGCACGCTTTCCATTTTGTGTGGTTGTGCCCACGTGTCCATGTCCAGATTGTGTGCGCTTGCATCATCTTCGTTGGCTCAACAACTGCTTTGGTGTGGATCATCATTTGTCCTTTTTTCTCTTTTCTTTTTAATCCACCTAGGGTATAGCATCAACCGTGTATGATCTTTGTGTGTGTATTGTGTTGGTTGTGTACATCCTAATCATGCAGAGGCTAAATGTGTGTACATTATGTGTTGTGTCTCTTTGATGCTATATTATCATTCGATTAGAAAGCCTTATTAATAAAATGTTTTGCTGGTAGTGGCAAACCGGAACATTTTAATGATGCTCTACAAGCAATGGGGGAGAACATATCCTTGGATTCGATAGTTGGTTCTATTTTTCGAATAGATACTAATGTATTAAAAGTTCCTTGAAAATATAATAAAAATTACATTGAGGTACCTAGAGCACCGAGCAACCACTATCGACAACGCGATGATGTCGCCGCTCACATACCGAAGATGGCATGACCTTGTCAATTACAACCTGAAAGTCTTTATGCATGTGCCCCTAAGGAAGAGTGCCCTGGAGTCGCATTTGTTGTTGTTGAACCCTTGAATTAATCTGAATTTCCTAACATCAAATCTCGTTGGCATGCACGTACGACGAGAAACCCTAATCTCACCTTCCAAAGATATGATAGGAATCTACGCTGGAGCTCCGCATACCGCCGCCAGCCGCTGGAAGTTCCCCATGAAGTACTCCCCCCCCCTCCCCCACAAACCCACCCGCTCTTGTACGTCGTCACGTCGTCGTGGCCCACCATGTTATGCCCAATGTCCAGATAGTGGTAGTTGATGAAGGCCTCCCTAGGTTTGTTGCTCACCCGCGGCTCCATGAACCCGTATAGGCCGTTGATCCACCCGGTGGCCACATCTGCCGCGCGGCCGTCGCCCGTGCAGCACCAGAAGGCCACATACTAGATGTTGTATAGCACACCCCTGTTGTGCGGGTACAACATGGCAGAGTCCGGGAAGACGATGCTGAGCACGCCACCGTGCGGCTCCATGACCATCATCAGGGTGTCGTTCCACGACAGGTGCTACTCGTTAATGCTCTCCCACCCCGCCTTGCCCACGACACACCGCACGTAGTCCAACTTGTTCTTCGTGTAGGTGCTCAGGTTCTTAGTCCGGTTCAGCATCCCCTCCGGGGGGATGTTGATGTCGGTGCTTCTCAGGTCGATGAACGCCATGCTACGCACCCATCTCATCTCCCTATAGTAGGCCACCGTCGTGTCGAGCTCCAGGAAGAACGCGTCCATCTTGCCCACGAGCCACGGGCAGCTACCGAGAAAGAGGGTATGTAAGAACGTGTTGTTGCCCGACACCACGGCACGGATGGTGAGGTCTGGGAGGAACGGACTGAGTGTGAACGTCTCCTATTTGGCGAGGATGGCGGCAGTGGTCTCGTTGAAGGACCTGGCGATGTTGACCACCGTCACCGTTGGAGGCACAACGGAGAGCTTCAGCTTCCACGACACCACCACGCTGAAGCTCTTACTGCCTCCACCCCGGATGGCCCAGAATAGATCCGGCCCCATGGTCGCCTTGTCGAGGAGGTCACCGTCAGCTTTGACGATCCTGGCGTCGAGAATGTTGTCCGCCCCGGTGCCGAACATGCGCATCATCAGGCCGATGCCGCCTCCACTAAGGTACCCTTCCTCGGTGCCGAACTTACCATATTCAGTCGAGAAAATTGAACTCTTAATGGCAATAATAGCTTGCTTGAATTCGTACCTATTAGTAGAATTTACCATGGGTTCGATACCTAGGGTAACCCTTGGGGAAATAGGTGGGGACTATTTACAATCTGAAACCAGATCAAATGTAATTAGAAATTGATTTTGTGGAGAAGCGAAGGCGCTCGCGGAGCCCCGAGGCCGACCCATGGGCAATGCTGCCTGATGCGGTGTCCCCGACAAGGCCTCATAAGGAACAAGCATGAGACGACACCGCTTGTTGCAGTGTCACGGGGGGAGATGATGCGGAGGCTTTACGTGTTCGAGTGTGGGTCAGGGGGATGGGGTGATCGCCGATGCAAGAATTGGGGGGTTAGAGGAGCAGCCTGGGCGATGACGGCAGGGCGAAGGTAGCACACGACGGTGCCCACTAGCCTCCGGTGACACCAACAAGCTATTCGGTCTTTTCAGGTAGGTGGTTCAGGCTGGAAGAAGATATGATGAAGAGGACGAAGGGGTTGGGTTGGAGGGGAAAGGGTGCCCGGCCATTGATTTTCAATCCGATGGTTGGGGCAAAATCTGACATATACATCTTTTTCATCCATAATCGTTCCAAATCTTTATTCCTTGTTCAAGACAAAGACAATCTGACGCCCATGCACGCATTCATGCATGTTGGCTGGCGTACACATCAATCTGCACTCTTCAGCCATCACTCCTTACCACTTCATTTGTTTTTCCTTTTAAGAAGTTCACTTGTTGCAGGAAAGCCTAGACGGCTAGGAGCGGCGGGATGCTATGTTCGTTCCTGAAGTAGTCGCAAGGATCCACCTCCCCCTTCACCGTTGCCAGGCGCCAGAAGTTCCCCATGAAGTATTTCTCCCCCCAAACCCTCCCGCTCTCGTATGTCGTCACGCCGTCGTCGCCGACCGCATTCTGCCCGATATCCAGGTTACGATAGTTGACGAAGGCCTCCCTCGGGTTGCTTCTCACCAGTGGCTCCATGAACCCGTACAGCCCATTGATCCACCTGGTGGCCGCCTCTGCCGCGATGTCATGGATCGCGCAACACCAGAAGCCAACGTACTGGATGTTGTAGAGCATGCCCCTGCGGTGTGGGTATGACGTCAGGGAGTCCGGGATGACGCTGCCAACCACGCCACCGTGCGGCTCCATGATCATCATCAGGATGCCGATCTGCAACAGGTGCTCCTGGTAGATGCTCTCCCTCCCCGCCTTGCCGACGGCGCACCGTACGTAGTCTGACTTGTTCTTGATGTAGGTGCCCAGGTTGTTGGTCTGGTTGAGCATCCCCTCCGGGGGATGTTGATGTCGGTGCTGCTCAGACCAAGGAATGCCATGGCGTGCACCCAGCTCATCTCCCCGCAGTCAGCGGCTGTCATGCCCAGCTCCGGGAAGAACGCTTCCATCTTGCCCATGAGCCGCGAGCAGATGCCGAGGAAGAGGGTCTGGAAGACAGTGTTGTTGCCCCGCAGCAACGGCGCAGGTGGTGAGGACCCGGAGGAACGGCCTGAGCGTGAACGTCTCCTATTTGGCAATGACGGCGGCAGTGGTCTCGTCGAAGGTCCTCGCGATGTTCACCACCGTCACCGTCGGAGGGACAACGAACAACTTTAGCTTCCACGACACCTCGATGTCGAAGCTCTCACCGCATCCACCCCGGATGGCCCAGAAGAGATCCTCCCCCATGACGGCCTTGTCGAGTGAATCCACCATGCAATGGGCATAGCCAACCATGGTCGTTGCAGGCTAGCTAGACACGTAGGAGCGACGGGATGCTCAGCTCGTTCCTAAAGTAGTCGCCGGGATCCAGCTGACCCTTCACCGTCGCCAGCCGCCAGAAGTTCCCCATGAAGTACTCCGCCCCCAAACCCTCCCTCTCTCATATGTCGTCACGCCGTCGTCGCCCATCGCGCTCTGCCCGATGTCCAGATCGTGGTAATTGACGAAGGCCTCCCTCCGGTTGCTGCTCACCAGCGGCTCCATGAACCCGTATAGGTCGTTGATCCACCCGGTGGCCGCCTCCGCCGCACCGTCGTCGACGCGCAGCACCAGAAGGACACGTACTATATGTTGTAGAGAACATTGTTGCGGTGCGGGTATGGCGTGGCGGAGTTCGGGATAACGTAGCCAACCACGCCGTCGTGCGGCTCCATGATCATCATCAGGGCGCTGTTCCGCATAAGGTGATCCCGGTAGATGCTCTCCCAACCCGCCTTGCCCACGGCACACCGCATGTAGTCTGACTTGTTCTTCACGTTGGCGCTCAGGTTGTTGGTCCGGTTCAGCATCCCATCCGGGGGGATGTTGATGTCGATGCTCCTCAGGCCGATGAACGCCATGGTGCACACCCAGCTCATCTCCCTGCAGTCGGCCGCCGTCGTGCCGAGCTCCGGGAAGAACACGTCCATCTTGCCCACGAGCCACGAGCAGCTGCCGAGGAAGAGGGTCTGGAAGAACGTGTTGTTGCCCAACACCATGGCATGGATGGTGAGGCCCGGGAGGAACGGCCTGAGTGTGAACGTCACCCATTTAGCAAGGACGACGACGGTGATCCTATTGAAGGTCCTAGTGATGTTGACCACCGTCACCGTCTGACGCACAACGGAGAGCTTCAGCTTCCACGACATCACCACGCCGAGGCTCTCACCGCCTCCACCCCGGATGTCCCAGAATAGATCCGGCCCCATGGTTGCCTTGTCGAGGAGGTCACCGTTAGCGTTGATGGTCCTGGCGTCGAGAACATTGTTCGCCTCAGTGCCAAACTTGCGCATCATTAGGCCGATGCCTCATCCGCTGAGGTACCCTTCGACGCTGACCGTCGGGCAAACGCCGCACAGGAATGCAAGCGTGGGGCTGGTCGTGCCGCCGACGTAGTAGAGCTCGCCCAACGTCACCCCTGAGTCCACCCACATGGAGGCCTCCCCGGGATGGACGCGCACGGCGCGCGACCTCGCAAGGTCCAGCACCGTGAACACCTGGGCGCTTGATACGTCTTCAACGTATCTATAATTTTTTATTGCTCTATGCTATATTATCTACTGTTTTGAACATTATTGGGCTTTATTATCTATTTTTATATTATTTTTGGGACTAACCTATTAACCGGGGGCCCAGCCCAGAATTGCTGTTTTTTTCTGTTTTAGGGTTTCGAAGAAAATGAGTATCAAACGGAGTCCAAACGGAATGAAACCTTCGGAAACGTGATTTTCTCATCAGATAAGATCCGGGAGACTTGGACCCTCCGTCAAGAAAGCCACGAGGCGGTCACGAGGGTGGAGGGCGCGCCCCCTGCCTCGTGGGCCCCTCGAAGCTCCACCGAAGTACTTCTTCCTCCTATATATATATATCCACGTACCCTCAAACGATCAGATACGGAGTCAAAAACCTAATTTCACCGCTGCAACTTTTTGTATCCACGAGATCCCATCTTAGGTCTGTTCCGGAGCTCCGCCGGAGGGGGCATCGATCACGGAGGGCTTCTACATCATCATCCAAGTCTCTCCGATGAAGTGTGAGTAGTTTACTTCAGACATACGGGCCCATAGTTAGTAGCTAGATGGCTTCTACTCTCTTTTTGGATCTCAATACAATGTTCTCCCCCTCTCTCGTGGAGATCTATTCTATGTAATCTTTTTTTTGTGGTGTGTTTGTTGAGACCGATGAATTGTGTGTTTATGATCAAGTCTATCTATGAATAATATTTGAATCTTCTCTGAATTTTTTTATGTATGATTGGTTATCTTTGCAAGTCTCTTCGAATTATCAGTTTGGTTTGGCCTACTAGATTGGTTGTTCTTGCCACGGGAGAAGTGCTTAGCTTTGGGTTCAATCTTGCGGTGTCCTTTCCCAGTGACAGAAGGGGCAGCAAGGCACGTATTGTATCGTTGCCATCGAGGATAACAAGATGGGGGTTTTATCATATTGCATGAAACTATCCCTCTACATCATGTCATCTTGCTTAAGGCGTTACTCTGTTTTAACTTAATACTCTAGATGCATGTTGGATAGCGGTCGATGAGTGGAGTAATAGTAGTAGATGCAGGCAGGAGTCGGTCTACTTGTCTCGGATGTGATGCCTATATACATGATCATACCTAGATATTCTCATAACTATGCTCAATTCTGTCAATTGCTCAACAGTAATTTGTTCACCCACCGTAGAATACTTATGCTCTTGAGAGAATCCACTAGTGAAACCTATGGCCCCCGGGTCTCTTTCTCATCATATCAATCTCCATCACTTTATTATTGCTTTTCTTTTACTTTGCTTTTACTTTTTACTTTGCATCTTTATATCAAAAATACCAAAAAAATTATTTATCATCTCTATCAGGTCTCACTTTCGTAAGTGACCGTGAAGGGATTGACAACCCCTAAGCGTGTTGGTTGCGTTGAGCTATTGTTTTTGTGTAGGTACGAGGGACTCGCGCGTAGCCTTCTACTGGATTGATACCTTGGTTCTCAAAAACTGAGGGAAATACTTACGCTACTTTGCTGCATCATCCACTCCTCTTCGGGGAAATCCAACGCAGTGCTCAAGAGGTAGCAGCGCTCGGCATGGGTCAAGTATTAAACTTACCATATGCCTCGCAAGAGATTTTCTTGATTTTGGCCACTTCTTTCTGCGACTCGGCAAGCTTGGCTTTCAATAGCTCCAGCTCCTTTAAGAGATCTTTATTCTCTTGTCGAGAAGTCCGTCTCAAATGTAACAAAATTTTGTGTCAAACACATGTCGATCCTTAATTCGGCCACCCGTGCCCAAATTAAGGCTTGGGGGCTACTGGGTTTCGCGCTTCTGATTTAAAAGTCATTCAAGGGGTACATCGATCTTCTGATCAGGTGTTGCCACCCGACCAGTGGTTCGGGGGCTCCTGCATTGACGATTCAATGCAAGAAATTAAATCTGCAAAATAATTTCCGAGTTGATTACGATCCTCAAGTTGGTCAGCCGCACCCATCCTGGGTCTTGAGAGCTATTGCGCACCACATTTCCGTTCCTAAGTATGTTGACGAGCAAGTATTTGTTCCTCGGCCCGATTTTGCAAATCAACATGAGTCTCGGAGGCTACTGGGATCAGCAGTTTTATGCTATCCTTCAAGTGAATACCGGCTGACACACACCTTGAGGGCTACTAGCTATACATCTCGGAAGATAATAAATTGCACCAATCAGAAATAATTTCCGTAACCCAAGGCCGATGTGGTGCACCACCTCGAAGCAGTCCAGCATAAAGCTCGGATGCAAGTGGTTGGCTCCCTAGAGGAATTTTTTGGCATTAAGCTTGGCTCAACTCCTTCAACCTTTTCCTGACCAAGGTAATCTATGACACCTTGAATGCCGACCGGTGTTGGGAGCTCAGATGCAAAAGACACCTCGGATGCAGCCCGTCATTGGAGCTCATCTGCAAGAGGACACCGCGGCACGTGAAAAACTTCAAACCCCGAGATGTGGCATAAAAATAATAAGGCATTTATAAAGGTTGGGAACTTAAAGGGGCTCCTCGGATGCCCGGCGTGTGAACTCCTCAGATACCCGACGTGTGAACTCTAAGGATACACCTCGGCGATCCTCAAGATCGGAGATGGTAATATTTGTTGAACCAGCTTTCGAGACCGATGACCGAAGACGAAGAACATTTCGGAAGAAACGAGGAGCTTCCGCAACTTGAAGACCGGTTCATGGGGCTGCTGTTGGTTTCCTGGACTAGGGGGTACTCACCACGTCGTCTCCTGTCCAAGTGGGTCGGGTCGAGGAACCCCATGGCGGTTCACTAATGGGCCACTTCGGGCAACCCATAATGTGTATAAGGAAGACTCCACAAGACTTGGCACACAAGACAAGGACTCCTGTTATCCTAGGCCTCCGGTATATTATATAAACCGAGGCCAGGCTAGTCAATAGAACTTCCATGACATTACAACTTAGATCAACAATCTCGTGATAGATACATGTACTCTGTACTATCTCTCATATCAATACAATGAAAAGCAAGACATAGGGTATTATCTCTTCGAGAGAGCCCGGACCTGGGTGAAATCCTATGTCTATGTTATCATCGCTCCAAGCTGCCTAGCTTAGGACCCCTACCTCGAGATATGTCAGATTTAGCATTGACAACGGTAAGGGCCTTGGTTGGACAATAAACTCATGATGCGGGTTGTTGATCGATCGTGACGTTATTTGGACGCATACCCCACATCTACACATTGAGAACGCATCATAACGGTGTCTACCAGGACTATGTTGGAAATCAAGACAAGATCCTAAGTGCAAGTATAAGGTTGTAAGTAAAGTCCTCATATCCATGCCTATTTCCATTATATTGATATCTCCATACAACTTGTGATAGTCGGTCCAAAAAATTGAGAACTCTTAACGACAATGATAGCTTGCTTGAATTCCTACCTATTAGCAGAATTTGCCATGGGTTTGATACCTAGGGTAACCCTGGGGGAAATAGGTGGGGACTATTTACAATCTGAAACCAGATCAAAGGTAATCAGAAATTGATTTTGTGGAGAAGCGAAGGCGCTCGCGGAGCCCCGAGGCCGACCCATGGGCAATGTTGCCTGGTGCGGTGTCCCCGACAAGGCCTCGTAAGGAACGACCATGAGACGACACCGCTTGCTGCAGTATCACAAGGGGAGATGAGGCGGAGGCTTTACATGTTCGAGTGTGGGTCGGGGGGATGGGGTGATTGCCAATGCAAGAGTTGGGGAGTTAGAGGAGCGGCCCGAGCGACGACGGCAGGGTGAAGGTAGCGCAAGACGGTGCCCAATAGCCTCCGGTGACGGTAGCGGGCTATTCAGTCTTTGCAGGTAGGAGGTTCGGGGTGGAAGAAGATATGATGAACATGACGAAGGGGTTGGGTTCGAGGGGAAGGGTGCCTGGTCTTTGATTTTCAATCCAACGCCTAGGACAAAATCGACTTATACGTCTTTTTCATCCATAATAGTTCCAAATCTTTATTCCTTGACAAAGACAATGTGACGCCCATGCACGCATTCATGCATGTTCGCTGGTGTACACATCAATCCGCACTCTTCAGCCTTCACCCCTTACCATTTTATTTATTTTTTTCTTTTGAGAAGTTCACTCATTGCAGGAAAGCCTAGATGGCTAGGAGCGGCAGGATGCTCTATTCGTTTCTGAAGTAGTCGCCGGGATCCACCTTCCCCTTCACCGTCGCCAGCCGCCGGAAGCTCCCCATGAAGTATTTCTCCCACCAAACCCTCCCGCTCTCGTACGTCGTCACGTCGTAGTCACCGACCGTGTTCTGCCCGATATCCAGGTCACGGTAGTTGATGAAGGCCTCCCACGGGTTGCTGCTCACCAGCGGCTCCATGAACCCGTACAACCCGTTGATCCACCCGGTGGCCGCCTCCACCGCGTTGCTGTCGGCCACGCAGCACCAGTAGGCGACGTACTGGATGTTGTAGAGCACGCCCCTGCGGTGCGGGTACGGCGTCACGGAGTCCGGGATGACGCTGCCAACCACGCCGCCGTGTGGCTCCATGATCATCATTAGGACGCCGTTTTGCAACAGGTGCTCCTGGTAGATGCTCTCACACCCCGCCCTGAACGGCGCACCGTGTGTAGTCCGACTTGTTCTTGACGTAGGTGCCCAGGTTGTTGGTCCGGTTCAGCATCCCCTCCGAGGGGATGTTGATGTCAGTGCTGCTCAAGCTGATAAATGCCATGGCGCGCACCCAGCTCATCTCCCTGCAGTCGCCCGCTGTCGTACCCAGCTCCGGGAAGAACGTGTCCATCTTGCCCACGAGCCGCGAGCAGCTGCCGAGGAAGAGGGTTTGGAAGACAGTGTTGTTGCCCTGCACCACGGCATGGATGGTGAGGTCCGGGAAGAACGGCATGAGAGTTAGCGCCTCCCATTTGGCGAGGACGGCGGCGGTGGTCTTGTCGAAGGCCCTGGCGGTGTTGACCACCGTCACCGTCGGAGGTACAACGGAGAGTTTCAGCTTCCACGACGCCACGACGCCGAAGCTCTAACCGCCTCCACCCCGGATGGCCCGGAACGGTTCCGGCCCCATGGCCACCTTGTCGAGGAGGTCACCGTCGGCGTTGACGATCCTGGCGTCGAGGACGTTGTCCACCCCGGTGCAAAGTCACATTTCAACCAAGGCAAAGCTATTTCAAGAAAGGAACTTACAGAATGTGTAATGTTTTCAATGTTTTCAAGTGAATCCACCATGCAATGAACATTGTCAGCAAGCTTCTTCTCAATCTCCTCCTGTAAGAGCAAAAAAAGAAGTGGTTCGACGTAAAGGCAAGGCAATACAACCAGACACTCGAGTATTTAATCAGGATTATTTTGCACCTTTGTTGCCTTAGAGCAACTCTAACAAACCCCGCATCCCGCCCTGACCCGTAAAATAACCGTCAAAATGCGGATCGGGGCAGAAAAACCAACCCGATCATACCACGCATCCTGCCTCGGTCCGCAAAAATTTTTAGGGGACGCGGCAAAATACCGAGCCCAACCCGAGAAAACGCGGGTTTCCCCCTCGCGGCTGGGGTGCCCTGCATATAAACGGAAGCGGTTGGTGGGGGGAGGGACATTTCATCCCGCGCTTTTTTCCACCAACCACCCCTCCTCTCCTCCCTCGCACCGCCGCCGGCCGCCGCCCAAGATTCCGGCAGGAGCACGCCGGAAGGCCGCCACGGGCACGAGGCCTCCCCTCCCTTCCCCCCCGTGTCGGCGGCCCGCCGGATTTTGCAGATCTGCGGCACTTCATCGCGGGCCGTCGGATTTGGCTTTTCCGGCCGCCGGTTGCTGCCCCAAGCGATGGAGTGGTCGGGGAGCCTCTCCCGCAGCCCAGGCAAAGGCGCATCGCCGCATGCAGGTACTGCTTCGTCCGCCCGCCGCCGCCGAAGGTTTGCGGGCATGGATTCGTCCGGCCGTCCACCGGGCTCGGCGCTCGCGCAGCGTCTTTGTGGCTTGCCGATGCCGCTCATAAAGTGCGACGACTGCACGCGGAAAGTGTTGCGGCTCACTTCGGGCACGCCGAAGCACCCCAGATGGGTGTTCTTCAAATGCGAAAACGACGGGGTACGTGCACTTGTGGTAGCTCATTTTGATAGCTCATTATTTGGTTCAATTGTGGTAGCTCATTTTGAACATGCTCACTCATGTGTGTAGGAAGATGGATGCTCATTTTGGTTTTGGGAAGGCGAATACATTGATTTGTTGATAGAAAGAAACATAATAGACGTTGACGCACTTCTTAGAAGAACCGAAGGCAATGATGCGGCTGCATGTGCAACTAGAGGGGAAGCAACGTCTACTTCTTTCGAACCAAAAATGAAGAAAGAAGAATGCAAAATCAAGAATCCGCAGATTAACAATGAATGCATGGAGAAGATATTAGTCCAACTAGTGAAAGCAGTTATGGAAGTTGGAAATCTTCTAAAATGTATACTTGTGATTCTTGTTTTCTTTGGTCTTATTATTCTAGCAAAGATTTGGTGATGTCTTATCTATTCAATGTTGTTGAAAAAGCAAAGAAATGCATTATAATGGATCAAATTAAGGTGCAAATTTAGATTTTTCGGGTTGGGACGAGCTGCACCAGATCAGACCCCGCAAAACCGACCCGTAAAAAAATATTCCGCAAATATCCTTTCTTACGAATTCGTTATGCGGGGTCTGCATCTGCGGCCGTCTGCGTCGGCCCGCAAAAACGGTGTTGCACAAACTACAAACACGTTTTGTGGGTCGGCGGGATACAGGATCTGCTAGAGTTGCTCTTAGCATCGCCCCAGGGTGCCGCTTCCTGACCTGCCCGATAGGCCACCAAGTGCGAGAAGGATACGCAGGATAAAAGGACCAGTTCGCTTTCCTCTAGTAATAAATCAGAAAATTCAGTAATATAAAAGTGAACCGGAAGCCAAACCATTTACTCCCTCCGTTTCTATTTAGTCTACATATTAGATTTGACTAAAGTCAAAGCTTACAAAATTTGACCAAGTTTAGATAACATAACATAAACATTTATCATAACAAATCTATATGTTGTGAAAAGTACATTCAATAATGAATCTAAGTGTTGACTTGTTATTGTATATGTTAATATTTTTCTCTAAACTTTGTTAAAATTTACAAAGCTTGAATTTGACCAAAATTAATATGCGGAGTAAATAAAAACCGAGGAAGTATGTGATAGCGCTGCTCCAATATAGCTTCCAGGTTTTCCTTTAGAACCTCAGCGACAGTTGACTGAATCTCTTCAATAGAAACAACCACGCCTACAGTCACAGATTGTGTTACAATAAATAAGGTGGTAAATTGGAAGGATTGGCCGAGAAAATGTCTGATCATAAAAAATGTGCACTAATTCAATATTCTTTTATCATCCGAACAAACACATTATCAAATAACATTGGTAGAAATGTACCGAACATGAGAGGCACCTTGTAGTAGGACGAAGCTTCATCAGCAGGAGCATACCGGAGCAGCCACATGTCCTCTCGCTGTCACCGTCGCCATTCGTCCAAGTCCCAAGTTCAAGTCGCACACGAACCCCGCAGGCGGATGGATCGCTATGTATATATAAAGAGATAGAGATGGTCTTAGAAGGTTGGTTTGGACTTTTGGGAGGAGGGCATGGTCCATGGCCAGTGAGAAGGCCGTGCCATGGATTAGTGATGTGGCAGACCATGTCGCGGATCGATGAGGTGGCACAAGCCAAACCGCATGATACATCCTTGCCATTTCCTTCTAGGAACTTGAATTATCTTGTTTTTTCAATGACTTGAAAAGAAGATCACTTGCTTTTACGATGGTCTCTATTGCTTTTAGCAAACTAACTTTCAAGTTCATGGAGCCATTCTATTCTGCTTTCTTCGACGATGTCAAAAATCAGTTGTTTTAGAGTTTCAAATTTATTTTTCTAATCTTCATTCAAGCCGTCCTTCTTTGATGATCATTGGCATGGACCGTCCCTTTTCTCTTATTTCACAAGAATATATAACAAGTGTGTGCTAACTAGCGTCTTTACTAGATCTTGTAAAAACAAGGACAAATTGATTATATGTTCACTGGCATGTTCTAAAGCAAATGGATATGAGAAAACAAGGACAAATTGATCATATATGTGATCAACAAGTCCTCCTTTATGTGATCAACAAGTCCTACTTTATGTGAGGCGGCCTTTATTGGTTCGCGTGCGGCCATGCAGGTGATCGCCATTCGCCGGTGCATGAGATTGGGGTTTAGAGGGGTGGCCTGGACGGCAATGGCACGGCGAAGGCAGCGCACGGCACCACCCGCTGGCCTCCAGTAACGGCAGTAATTCTATTTGGTCTTTGCAGGTAGGCGGTTAGGGCATCTCCAGCCATGCCCTCAGGAAGGTCTTTTCAAACGTTTTTTACGCTGGCGTCGAAAAAACGGCTCAGTCGCGTTATTAGGAGCCCGATTTTCGTCGGCTTGGGTCAAAAATAGCGCTGGTGGACTCAAACCGAATCCGGCGCGCTGGGGGCGTCCGGGGGCGGCGGGGCGAACTGTTTTGGCGCGAAATAGCCGCGGGCCCGCCGCGTCAGCGACTCTACCCTCTTCTCGCCCCTTCGTCGTCCTCATCGTCTCGTTTCCCGCGGCGAATCAATGCCAAAGCTGCCGCGCTGCCGCGCCGGTCAGCCTGCACCATTGATGCCTCACGGACGGCGCAGTGAAGACCGGATGACGCGCGTCCCTCGCCCTCCCTCGCCCGCCACGCGTACTCACAGCGGCTCGCGCACGGGCGGCGCCTCGGCCTATATAAGACGCGCCCCAGCGCACTCGGCGACTCGCACTCTCTGGCCGTCGTCGTTCCTCCTTCTTCTCTCTCTCTCGCCGTCTCCAGTTCATCACAACCATGGCCGAGCGCTTCCCAGGCGACGGCGCGGCGGCGAACGGCTTCGGTCGCCGCCATCTTCACGAGAACGAGGCTCGCCTCCTTTTCGAGGCCGAGTATCCGGTCCCGCCGGACATGCGGGTGCCCGGGGCGTGGAGGATCAGCGCCGGCGGCGTGCCGGTGCCCCCGATACCCACCGGCGCAGCGCGGCGTGCGGAGATCGCACGCATCCGCTCGTCCCTGCCGCGTGCGGCGAGGGAGGGGCTACGGTACGTCCCCGACAGCCCGCTCTGGGAGCCTTATTTCCGCCGCCGTCACGCCGAGCAGATCGAGGCCACCAACGGCGTCGAGCCCTCCAGCAGGCTCAACGCCGTCGGCGGGCGTCGGTGGTGGGGCGTGCCCGGGCGCACGTTGGAGGCCGTCCTCGAGTACATCGAGGGCGGCAACACGCCACGCCTCGAGTACCCCGCTCCCCCGTCCTTCCCACACCGCCGGGGAAACTTCTGTACCCCGAGGCGCATGGAGACCGGGGGGTCCTCCTCCTCGTCCGGCGGCTCCCCCTGCCTCCACCTCCGCCCCGTCAAGCCGGAGCCCCAGGGCACGCCTGTCAGCGCACGCACCCACAGCTCCGGCGTCCGCATCGGCGACAACGCTTCCCCCACCGGCCGCTTCGTCCTCGTCGAGCCCAAGTCGGAGCCCGGCCTCCCCGCGGAGTACGAGGAGGTAGCCCAGCGTGGCTTCTCCGACGAGGACGCCCTGCGGTGGGCGCGGGACGACTACCTCCGCGACGAGATGGTCCGGCAGCGCCGGGCCCTGGAGGAGATCGCCGCCCGCAAGTGTGGGCGCGAGGACGAGCACGGCATCGTGGTCCTCGACAGCGACGACGACGACGACGCCCCCGGACCGTCCAACCCGCCGCGCCAACCGGGGGAGGGATGCAGCAGGGACGGTGGAGGCGTCGGCGAGGGCGACAACGACGACGACGACGGCGGTGACTACACGCGGTTCTACAGCCTCCTCGGCATGTAGAACTGCGTGGGCGGGCAGCGAGGCGGGCGGCGAGGGAGACGGCGGGGTAGCCCGCGGTAGTTTTTCCTTTTTTTGTAAAATATGTTTAAATTTGAACGAACTCGAACGTGTTTGCGTTGTGTTTACGCCGAATTTAAACATTTTAAAAACCTGTGGGGGGCCGCGGCTGGGGGGCATCTCGCCCCCAGTGCGCGGTTTAGCGCCGGTGCGCCCCTAGAGGGTGATTTTTTGCCTTTCCTGGAAGGCCAACGGATGGAGATGCCCTTAGGGATGGAGGAAGATCTCAAGAATGAAGAAGGGACTGGGCTGGACGAGGAGAGGGGTGCCGCCCTTTGGTTTTCAATCCAACGGCTGGACAAAATCAAATTATACTAAAATCTACTTCATCCTCTGACATGTAATCGGTCCCAATCTTTATTCCTTATTCAAGACAAACACAATGTGACGCCCATGCACGCATGCATGCATGCATGTTGGCTGGCGTACACATCAATCCGCACTCTTCACTCTTCGGCCTTCACTCGTTATCACTTCATTTTTTTTTCTTTTGGGAAGTTCGGTCACTCGTTGTAGCCTAGGCGGCTCGGAACGGCGGGATGCTCTGCTCGTTTCTGAAGTAGTCGCCGGGATCCACCTGCCCCTTCACCGTCGCCAGCCGGTGGAAGTTCCCCATGAAGTACTTCTCACCCCACACCTTCCCGCTCTCGTACGTCGTCACGCCGTCGTTGCCCACCGTGTTCTGCCCGATGTCCAGGTCGCGGTAGTTGACAAAGGCCTCCCTCGGGTTGCTGCTCACCAGCGGCTCCATGAACCCGTACAGCCCGTTGATCCACCCGTTGGCCGCCTCCGCGGCGCCGCCGTCCGCCCACCAGAAGGCCACGTATTGGATGTTGTAGAGCACGCCGTTGCGGTGCGGGTACGGCGTGAAGGAGTCCGGGATGACGCTGCCGACCACGCCGCCATGCGGCTCCATGATCATCATTAGGGCGCCGTTCCGCGACAGGTGCTCCCGGTAGATTCTTTCCCATCCTGCCTTGCCCACGGCGCACCGCACGTAGTCCGACTTGTTCTTCACGTACGTGCCCAGGTTGTTGGTCCGCTTCAGCATCCCCTCCAGGGGCACGTTGACGTCGGAGCTGCTCAGGGTGATGAACGCCATGGCGCGAACCCAGCTCATCTCCCTGCAGTCGCCCTCCCTCGTGCCCAGCTCCGGGAAGAAGGCGTCCATCTTGCCCACCAGCCGCGAGCAGCTGCCGAGGAAGAAGGTCTGGAAGACGGTGTTGTTGCCCTGCACCACGGCGCGGATGGTGAGGTCCGGGAGGAACGGCCTCACCGCGAACGTCTCCCATTTGGCGAGCACGGCGGCGGTGGTCTCGTCGAAGGCCCTGACGGTGTTCACCACCGTCACCGTCCGAGGGACGACGGAGAGCTTCAGCTTCCACGACACCACCACGCCGAAGCTCTCGCCGCCTCCGCCCCGGATGGCCCAGAAGAGATCCTCCCCCATGGCCGCCTTGTCGAGGACGTCGCCGTCGGCGTTGACGATCCTGGCGTCGAGGACGTTGTCCGCGCCGGTGCCGAACTTGCGCATCATCAGGCCGATGCCGCCTCCGCTCAGGAACCCTCCGACGCCGACCGTCGGGCACGCGCCGCCCGGGAACGCCAGCGTGGGGCTGGCCATGCCCACGGCGTAGTAGAGCTCGCCCAGCGTCGCGCCGGAGTCCACCCACGCGGAGGCCTCCTCGTCCTTCTCCCCCGGACGGACGCGCACGGCGCGCAGCCTCGCGAGGTCCAGCACCGCGAACACCTCGGCGCGCACGGACCGGTACGACAGGCCCTCGTAGTCGTGCCCGCCGCTGCGCACGCGGAGGCGCACTCCGTGCCGGCGGCCGCACCGCACGGCGTCCTGGACGTGGGCGACGTCGGACGCCGTGACGATGCACGCCGGCCGCACCGTGGCGTTGGTCGCGAACCTGGCGTTCTGGACGGAGGACGTCAGCACGGACATGAAGCCGCTCGAGCTCTGCGTGAACAGGAGCTCGCCAGGTATCTTCTCCGACAGGCATTGAAGGAAGTTCTCCTCGGAGGAGGAGGCTAGCGAAGGGAGGACGACATGGCAGCAGAAGCACACGACGAGCACCAGTGACAGCACTGTCGTCGAGACAGCCATGGATAATTTGCTCGGTGTGGTGCACTGGAGACTGCGAATGGCAGCCAAGCTTATTATGGTTGTGAAGCCGGCTAATGCTGCTTATAATGAGTTTGATGATGATTTGACTTTGCTAATGATGCTTGCTATGGTTGACCTGTGGAGTTCGCTTGATCTTCGTCTCCTCGCCGCGCGCACGTTCGCAATGTAAGTTGATCATGTCAACTGTGAGCATTAATGACGGCCTTCATCCCGAGACGTGGAGGATGCTAAACGAAGAACTGGTTGTACTTAAGCTACTCGACCGATTTGATTCCTACAGTACATTTTGTGGTGAATGTCAACTAGTTAACGAATCACTCCACTGTTTCAACTAGACATACTAAACATGTTTTTCTGGGAAAACTTCCGATCTATTCATCTTCAATCATGGCAGTACAACGAACACCAGAAATAAAAATTACATCCAGATCCATAGACCACCTAGCGACGACTACAAGCACTGAAGCGAGCCGAAGGCGCGCAGCCATCATCGCCCCTCCATCACTAGAGTCGGGCATAACTTGTTGTAGTAGACAGTCGGGAAGTTGTCGTGCTAAGACCCCATAGGACCACCACCCCAGAACAGCAACCGCCGCCGATGAAGAATAACGTAAATTGGAAGGATCCAAACCAAAGATAGATCCGCCGGAAACACACCTCCACACGCCCACCAACGATACTAGACGCGCCGCTGGAACGGGGACTGGGCGGGGAGAGCTTTATTCTATCTTCAGGGAGCTGCCACCGTCTCGCCTTCCTGAACAGGACACAAACCCTAACAAGATTAAAAAGGACGATTAAAAATGGAGCCCTCCCGCCAGTCCTTGCCCGGATCCACTGCGCCTCCATGACCCTATACCAGAGACGAGGCGGACCTGCGCTGGCGCCGGCAAGGGGCACGAACCCTAACTTTCTTTCTTGTAGGAGGAGGAGAAGGAGATAGATATATCTACTGGGTTGTGGCTGTTGTTGGATTTAAACATGAGCGTTTTGTGCGAACAGGAGGGAAGACTTTCTTTTTAAGCTATACTAAGGGGAACTCCAACCCGAATCACTAAAACGGACCTCATTAAATGTGTACAAATACATGCAAACTTGTCCGCAGACAGGATAAGGGAAGTTCATTGAACCGCAAGCACTAAATGTCCGCTCCCAGTTTTTTCTATACTAGGACTACTCAAAACAATCAAAGATTAAAAGAAACACAATTTTTAAGCAACTGAAAAGGTACATAATATTACAATGCAACAATTATTTCGATAAAAATATTCTGATCCAAATAAAAAAAAATGAAATTAATTAATTCATCTTAGTTAGACACATGTTCTAATTATCAATATTAAACGCCCAAAAATGCTCAACCAGATCATTCTGCAGCTGCTCATGAATTCCTCGATGTTGAATTTGATGATGCATTTGGATAAAATCCTCAATTGTTGACTATATACTAAAAAATTATGAAAATATATAGAAAAAATGATGATCATGTATTCAAAAAACTTTAATCAAGCATTTCAAAAATATTTAAAATTTCGGATACAAAAAATGCAGACCATATATTAACAAATGTTAAATTTGTAATGTAAACATGTTAAACATGTATTAGAAAAATGTTGTTCACATATAAAAAAAGTCGAGTGCTACCAATCAGCCGAATGATTTCTTAGAAAAATCATCCGGCTATGCAGCCATCCGATCGGCAAACTGTGGTCGTTGGATCACAGAACGCCACGGCAGCAGTATGCACGCGACTGCTTCGACACAGCGCTGCTGCACCGCAGCTCTCATGGTGCACCGCCCAGGTCCGGTGAAGCTCCAACGCAGCACTGACGGCTCCGGCGAAGCTTCAATGCAACTCCGGCAGAGCTTCGACAGATCCGGCGAAGCTCCAATGCAACTCCGGCAAAGCTCCAACGCAACACTGACGGCTCCGGTGAAGCTCCAGTGCAACTTCGGCAGAGTTCCAACACAAGACTGACAGCTCCGGAGGAGGACGAGGAGTTCTGGGGGCTCTCGGATGACTCCGAAGAGTCGTACTGGATGACCTCGGACGACGAGTAGTTCTGCTAGTTTAAATTTATGTCTATGTTGAATTTGATGTTTGAACTATGTTGAGATGATGTAGTAGTTGGTTGTTTTCAGAATTTTACATCTTCGTTTTGGACCATCTGATGAAGTTGCTCTTTTATTTACATCTTCGTTTTGGACTATCTGTTGGAGTTGAGCCTTTTTCGGAGATGTAAAAGGCATTTTTTGGTGTGTAACACCCCGGATGTAATTTACCTTATATGTATCCCAACTCTTGCTGTTTCCAGCCTAAGTTATTTTATTTCATCGTTGTCGGGTTTTTGTCTCCGTGTGTTTTGTCTTTGTCATGCATCTCATATCATGTCATCATGTGCATTGCATTTGCATACGTGTTCGTCTCATGCATCCGAGCATTTTCCCCGTTGTCCGTTTTGCATTCCGGCGCTCCTATGTCCTCCGGTGGTCTTTTCTACCTCTTTTCGTGTGCGGGTGTTAAACGTTTTCAGATTGGACAGATACTTGTCATGCGGCCTTGGTTTACTACCGGTAGACCGCCTGTCAAGTTTCGTGTCATTTGGACTTCGTTTGATACTCCAACGGTTAACCGAGGGACCGAAAAGGCCTCGTGTGTGTTGCAGCCCAACACCCTTCCAAAGTGGCCCAAAACCGCCCAAAACCTCTCCCATCGTCTAGAGTGTTCGATCATGATCGCGTGGCCGCAAACCGTGCTCAATTTGGAGCCTCCTAGCTCCTCCTATCTATAAAACTAGGTCTCCCCTCGAAATTTTCGGATCCCTTCCCCCGAAACCCTAGCCTCCTTCGTCCTCCGCGCGCCGGACAACGTCCGCCGGTGCTGGACGTGTCCGACTGCACCGCGCCGCCGCCCCGCACCAGTGGCACCGCGCCACATGTCCCTCTCTCCTCTCCACCGCGCGTGGCCCGCCCGGCCCGCGTAGGGCCCCCGCTCGCCGCCGCCCAACTCCTCCTCGCGCCGCCCGTGCCCCGTCTTCCTCCTCTCGTCCGGTCGTCGCTGCCGCCGCCGCAGGCCACCGCGACTTCGCCGGAGAGCTCGCCGGCCGCCTCGCCCTCACCATCTCGCCGCCACGAGCCGGCGCCGCCCTGCTCCGGTCTCCGCACCGCCACGCCGCCACGTCTCCGGCCTCCCCCTCGTCACCGGCGTCCTCTTCTTCCTCCTCCACGACTTCTCCGGCGAGCCCGCCGCCGACCTCGGTTCGCGCGCTGCTGCTACAGTACCGCCCGGCCAGATCAAGATCTGGGACATCTCCTCGGTTGACTTTTTCATCCCAAAACCCTAACTTTTAGCATTTTTTCGCATGCCATATCTCTGCATCCGTAGCTCCGATTCGTGCGTGTAGCATACCAAAATGTTCACCTCGACGAGTACACCATTTCATCTCATTGCACCATTTCCATTTGAACTCATCTTGATGCCCGAAATGATGTTGGAAGAGGGCTATATGATGAATTTGTCAGATCTATTTCAGCAAATGGCCTTTTGTCATTTTTGCCATGATTAATGTGTGCATGCTATGATCCTGAGCTCTACATGTGTTTTGGTATGTGCCATGCCATCTTTACAGGGGTGTATGCCATGTATTTTTGTGATATTTGTGGTGACTATCACAACCATGCAAAGTAGCGTAATCGTTAATGCTGATTTCAGGGACTTCGAATTTCACTAAGTCCTTATTCTGATATTGTTTTTATGTCATATATTCATGTTGTTTCATAGTGATCCGTGCCTATTTTGAGGATGATCAGTAAGGATGTTTTGTTAATATTGTGGTGCTCTATCCATCCATGTCCTTGTTTGCATTTATGGAGCACCCTAGCTTGAGTCAATCGAGCTCTACTTTTGCTATAAAATGATCCTGGCAAATTGTTGACATGTTTAGCGATTTTGCCGAGGATGTTGCTATTGATCCGTGCATACTATGTTGTTGTTTTTGCCATGTCTAGCTTCTAGGCCATGACCTATTCATGGGTGTATGCTTAGTTTGTCATGCCATGCTCTGTAGCGAGTGCATCGAGCTCGTAAACATGCCTACTCGTTAACTGTTTTGCATGCTCCAGTTTTTCACTAAGTCTGAATCTGTTTATGTTTTTGCCATGTTCACATGCTTGCAATTGTATTTTCCGATCCCTTTTGACTCAAGGTCACTAAGGGACTTTTGTTAAGTGCTTTGAGTAGCTTCATGCCATACCTTGCTTTTCCATGATATGTGTCTGTAGAATGTAGTTTTCATGCTCTAAAGATTGCTTCCTGCTGATAAATTCCAGACTTGTGTTAATTTCACTAAGTCTGAAACCTGTTATCATTTGCACTTTTTCCATGCTTGCTTGAACCTATTAATGGATGAATTAGCCGTAGCTCAGTGTTCATCTTTTGTCAAGCATCATGAGTGGATCCTTGCTATGTATTTTGATGTCATGTTTGAGTGTTGTAGCATGTTGTTCTTGATGCATTTAGATGGCTATTTGCTGATTATCGCAGACCGGTGCCATATTTGTTTTGCTTGCCATTTCCAAATCGTGCATCCGATTCTGGTGATCTTTATATCGATTTCGACCGAAATCACCTCACCTTTCCAGTGGCACTCTTGGATTTCCAAGTTGAGGCCAGGTTAAATCATTCCTTTGCAAATCTTGCATATGCATCACATATCGCATCCCGCATATCATACCATGTTTGCATCATGTTGTTTGAGCATTGCACGTGGTTGATTGTGCTCCTTTTGCTTGTTGTTCTTGTTTGGGTAGAGCCGGGAGACGAGTTCGTGAATGAGGAGCCCTTTGAGTTCGCTTACGAGGATCAAGGCAGCTCTGAAAACTTTGCAGGCAAGATGACCATACCCTCGAAATCACTTCTATCTTTGCTTGCTAGATGCTCGCTCTTTTGATATGCCTATGCTACGATACCTACCACTTGCTTATCATGCCTCCCAAATTGCCATGTCAAACCTCTAATCCACCATGTCCTAGCAAACCATTGTTTGGCTATGTTACCGCTTTGCTCAGCCCCTCTTATAGCGTTGCTAGTTGCAGGTGAAGTTTGTAGATCGTTCCTTGTTGGAACTTGTTTATTGTTGGGATATCACAATATTATCTTGTTTATCTTAATGCACCTATATACTTGGTAAAGGGTGGAAGGCTCGGCCTTATGCCTGCTGTTTTGTTCCACTCTTGTCGCCCTAGTTTCCGTCATATCGGTGTTATGTTCCCAGATTTTGCGTTCCTTACACGGTTGGGTTATAATGGGAACCCCTTGACAGTTCTGAAGGAAATATGCCCTAGAGGCAATAATAAAGTTATTATTTATTTCCTTATTTCATGATAAATGTTTATTATTCATGCTAGAATTGTATTAACCGGAAACATAATACATGTGTGAATACATAGACAAACAAAGTGTCACTAGTATGCCTCTACTTGACTCGCTTGTTGATCAAAGATGGTTATGTTTCCTACCCATAGACATGAGTTGTCATTTGATTAACGGGATCACATCATTAGGAGAATGATGTGATTGACTTGACCCATTCCGTTAGCATAACACTTGATCGTTTAGTTTGTTGTTATTGCTTTCTTCATGACTTATACATGTTCCTATGAACTATGAGATTATGCAACTCCCGTTTACCAGAGGAACACTTTGTGTGCTACCAAACGTCACAACGTAATTGGGTGATTATAAAGGTGCCCTGCAGGTGTCTCCAAAGGTACTTGTTGGGTTGGCGTATTTCGAGATTAGGATTTGTCACTCCGATTGTCGGAGAGGTATCTCTCGGCCTACTCGGTAATGCACATCACTATAAGCCTTGCAAGCATTGCAACTAATGAGTTAGTTGCGGGATGATGTATTACGGAACGAGTAAAGAGACTTGCCGGTAACGAGATTGAACTAGGTATTGAGATACCGACGATCGAATCTCGGGCAAGTAACATACCGATGACAAAGGGAACAACGTATGTTGTTATGCGGTCTGACCGATAAAGATCTTCGTAGAATATGTAGGAGCCAATATGGGCATCCAGGTCCCGCTATTGGTTATTGACCAGAGAGGTGTCTCGGTCATGTCTACATAGTTCTCGAACCCGTAGGGTCCGCACGCTTAACGTTCGTTGATGATATAGTACTATATGAGTTATGTATGTTGATGACCGAATGTTGTTCGGAGTCCGGGATGAGATCACGGACATGACGAGGAACTCCGGAATGGTCCGGAGATAAAGTTTGATATGGGATAGTAGTGTTTGATCTCCGGAAGGGTTCCGGAATTCACCGGGAGGGGTTCCGGATGTTTCCCGAAATGTTTGGGCACGAGAACACTTTATCTGGGCCAAAGGGGAAAGCCCACGAGGCTTTTGGAAAGTGCAAAAGGAAGTTTTGCGGAGACTAGAGGCTAGACGCCAGGAACCCTGGCGTCTAGGGGGTAGACGCCGGGAACCCTGGCGTCTAGCCCTGGAGTCCGAGAAGGACTCTTGCCTTTCGGGTAAAACCAACTTTGAGGAGGCTTTTACTCCAAGTTTCGACCCCAGGGCTCAACATATAAATAGAGGGGTAGGGCTAGCACCAAAGACATATCAAGAAACACCCAGTCGTGTGCCGACAACCCCGTCCCCTCTAGTTTATCCTCCGTCATAGTTTTCGTAGTGCTTAGGCGAAGCCCTGCGGAGATTGTTCTTCACCAACACCGTCACCACGCCGTCGTGCTGCCGGAACTCATCTACTACTTCGCCCCTCTTGCTGGATCGAGAAGGCGAGGACGTCACCGAGCCGAACGTGTGCAGAACTCGGAGGTGCCATGCTTTCGGTACTTGGATCGGTCAGACATGAAGACGTACGACTACATCAACCGCGTTGATATAACACTTCCGCGTACGGTCTATGAGGGTACGTAGACAACATTCTCCCCTCTCGTTGCTATGCATCACCATGATCTTGCCTATGCGTAGGAAATTTTTTGAAATTACTACGTTCCCCAACAGTGGCATCCGAGCCTAGGTTTTATGCGTTGATGTTGTGCACGAGTAGAACACAAGTGAGTTGTGGGCGATATAAGTCATACTGCTTACCAGCATGTCATACTTTGGTTCGGCGGTATTGTTGGATGAAGCGGCCCGGACCGACATTACGCGTACGCTTACGCGAGACTGGTTCTACCGACGTGCTTTGCACACAGGTGGCTGGCGGGTATCAGTTTCTCCAACTTTAGTTGGACCAAGTGTGGCTACGCCCGGTCCTTGCGAAGGTTAAAACAGCACCAACTTGACAAACTATCATTGTGGTTTTGATGCATAGGTAAGAACGGTTCTTGCTTAAGCCCATAGCAGCCACGTAAAACTTGCAACAACAAAGTAGAGGACGTCTAACTTGTTTTTGCAGGGCATGTTGTGATGTGATATGGTCAAGACGTGATGAGATATAAGTTGTTGTATGAGATGATCATGTTTTGTTGAAATTATCGGCAACTGGCAGAAGCCTTATGGTTGTCTCTTTATTGCATAAGATGCAAGCACCAAATAATTGCTTTACTTTATCGCTATGCGATAGCAATAGTTGCAAGAGCAATTGTTGGCGAGACGACCATGTGACGACACATTGATATAGATCAAGATGATGGAGATCATGGTGTCATGCCGATGACGATGGAGATCATGACGATTCTTCAGAGATGGAGATCACAAGCACAAGATGATGATGGCCATATCATATCACTTATATTGATTGCATGTGATGTTTATCTTTTATGCATCTTATCTTGCTTTGATTGACGGTAGCATTATAAGATGATCTCTCACTAAATTTCAAGATAAAAGTGTTCTCCCTGAGTATGCACCGTTGCCAAAGTTTGTCGTGCCCAGACACCACGTGATGATCGGGTGTGATAAGCTCTACGTCCATCTACAACGGGTGCAAGCCAGTTTTTGCACACGCAGAATACTCAGGTTAAACTTGACGAGCCTAGCATATGCAGATATGGCCTCAGAACACTGAGACCGAAAGGTCGAGCGTGAATCATATAGTAGATATGATCAACATATTGATGTTCACCATTGAAAGCTACTCCATTTCACGTGATGATCGGTTATGGTTTAGTTGATTTGGATCACGTGATCACTTAGAAGATTAGAGGGATGTCTTTCTAAGTGGGAGTTCTTAAGTAATATGATTAATTGAACTTTAATTTATCATGAACTTAGTCCTGGTAGTATTAGCATATCTATGTTGTAGATCAATAGCTCGCGATGTTGCTCCCTATTTAATTTTTATATGTTCCTAGAGAAAACTAAGTTGAAAAATGTTAGTAGCAATGATGCGGATTGGATCCGTGATCTGAGGATTATCCTCATTGCTGCACAGAAGAATTATGTCCTTGATGCACCGCTAGGTGACACACCTATTACAGGAGCAGATGCAGACGTTCTGAACGTTTGGCTAGCTCAATATGATGACTACTTGATAGTTTAGTGCACCATGCTTAATGGCTTAGAATCGGGACTTCAAAGACATTTTGAACGTCATGGAACATATGAGATGTTCCAGGAGTTGAAGTTAATATTTCAAGCAAATACCCGAGTTGAGAGATATGAAGTCTCCAACAAAAGTTCTATAGCTAAAAGATCGAGGAGAATAGCTCAAGCAGTGAGCATGTGCTCAGATTGTCTGGGTACTACAATCGCTTGAATCAAGTGGGAGTTAATCTTCCAGATAAAATAGTGATTGATAGAATTCTCTAGTCACCATCATCACCAAGTTAGTAGAACTTCGTGATGAACTATTGTATGCAAGGGATGACGAAAACGATTCCCGAGCTTTTCATGATGATGAAATCGACGAAGGTAGAAATCAAGAAAAGCATCAAGTGTTGATGGTTGACAAGACCACTAGTTTCAAGAAAAGGGCAAAGGGAAGAAGGGGAACTTCAAGAAGAACAGCAAGCAAGTTGCTACTCAATTGAAGAAGCCCAAGTCTGTACCTAAGCCTGAGACTAAGTGCTTCTACTGCAAAGGGACTGGTCACTGCAAGCGGAACTGCCCCAAGTATTTAGCGAATAATAAGGATGGCAAAGTGAACAATGCTATATTTGATATACATGTAATTGATGTGTACTTTACTAGTGTTTATAGCAACCCCTCGGTATTTGATACTGGTTCAGTTGCTAAGAATAGTAACTCGAAATGGGAGTTGCAGAATGAACAGAGACTAGTTAAGGGTGAAGTGACGATGTGTATTGGAAATGGTTCCAAGATTGATATGATCATCATCGCACACTCCCTATACTTACGGGATTAGTGTTAAACCTAAAATAAATGTTATTTAGTGTTTGCGTTGAGCATAAATATGATTGGATCATGTTTATTGCAATACGGTTATTCATGTAAGTTAGAGAATAATTATTGTTCTGTTTACATGAATAAAACCTTCTATGGTCATACACCCAATGAAAATGGTTTGTTGGATCTCGATCGTAGTGATACACATTTTCATAATATTGAAGACAAAAGATGCAAAGTTAATAATGATAGTGCAACTTATTTATGGCACTGCCATTTAGGTCATATTGGTGTAAAGCGCATGAAGAAAATCCATGCTGATGGGCTTTTTGAATCACTTGATTATGAATTAGTTGATGCTTGCGAACCATGCCTCATGGGCAAGATGACTAAGACTCCGTTCTCTAGAACAATGGAGCGAGCAACAGATTTGTTGGAAATCATACATACTGATGTATGTGGTCCGATGAATATTGAGGCTCACGGCAGGTATCATTGTTTTCTGATCTTCACAGATGATTTGAGCAGATATGAGTATATCTACTTAATGAAACATAAATCTGAAACATTTGGAAAGTTCAAAGAATTTCAGAGTGAAGTTGAAAATCATCGTAACAAGAAAATAAAATTTCTATGATCTGATCATGGAGGAGAATATTTGAGTTACGAGTTTGGTCTACATTTGAAACAAAGCGGAATATTTTCGCAACTCACGCCACCCGGAACACCACAGCGTAATGGTGTGTCCGAACATCGTAATCGTACCTTACTAGATATGGTGCGATCTATGATGTCTCTTACTGATTTACCGCTATCGTTTTGGGGTTATGCTTTAGAGACGGCCGCATTCACGTTAAATAGGGCACCATCGAAATCCGTTGAGACGACGCCTTATGAACTGTGGTTTGGCAAGAAACCAAAGTTGTCGTTTCTTAAAGTTTGGGGCTGCGATGCTTATGTGAAAAAGCTTCAACCTGATAAGCTCGAACCCAAATCGGAGAAATGTGTCTTCATAGGATACCCAAAGGAGACTGTTGGGTACACCTTCTATCATAGATCCGAAGGCAAGACATTCGTTGCCAAGAATGGATCCTTTCTAGAGAAGGAGTTTCTCTCGAAAGAAGTGAGTGGGAGGAAAGTAGAACTTGATGAGGTAACTGTACCTGCTCCCTTATTGGAAAGTAGTTCATCACAGAAACCGGTTTCTATGACACCTACACCAATTAGTGAGGAAGTTAATGATGATGATCATGGAACTTCAGATCAAGTTATTACTGAACCTCGTAGATCAACCAGAGTAAGATCCGCACCAGAGTGGTACGGTAATCCTGTTCTGGAAGTCATGCTACTAGATCATGATGAACCTACGAACTACGAAGAAGCGATGGTGAGCCCAGATTCCGCAAAATGGCTAGAAGCCATAAAATCTGAGATGGGATCCATGTATGAGAACAAAGTGTGGACTTTGGTTGACTTGCCCGTTGATCGGCAAGCAATTGAGAATAAATGGATCTTCAAGAAGAAGACCGACGCTGATGGTAATGTTACTATCTACAAAGCTCGACTTGTTGCAAAAGGTTTTCGACAAGTTCAAGGGATTGACTACGATGAGACCTTCTCACCCGTAGTGATGCTTAAGTCTGTCCGAATCATGTTAGCAATTGCCGCATTTTATGAAATCTGGCAAATGGATAAACAAAACTGCATTCCTTAATGGATTTATTAAAGAAGAGTTGTATATGATGCAACCAGAAGGTTTTGTCAATCCTAAAGGTACTAACAAAATATGCAAGCTCCAGCGATCCATCTATGGACTGGTGCAAGCATCTCGGAGTTGGAATATACGCTTTGATAAGTTGATCAAAGCATATAGTTTTATACAGACTTGCGGTGAAGCCTGTATTTACAAGAAAGTGAGTGGGAGCACTACAGCATTTCTGATAAGTATATGTGAATGAAATATTGTTGATCGGAGATAATGTAGAATTATTCTGCAAAGCATAAAGGAATGTTTGAAAGGAGTTTTTCAAAGAAAGACCTCGGTGAAGCTGCTTACATATTGAGCATCAAGATCTATAGAGATAGATCAAGATGCTTGATAAGTTTTTCAATGAGTACATACCTTGACAAGATTTTGAAGTAGTTCAAAATGGAGCAGTCAAAGAAGGAGTTTTTACCTGTGTTACAAGGTGTGAAGTTGAGTAAGACTCAAAACCCGACCACGGCAGAAGATAGAGAGAGAATGAAAGTCATTCCCTATGCCTTAGCCATAGGTTCTATAAAGTATGCCATGTTGTGTACCAGACCTATTGTATACCCTGCGCTGAGTTTGGCAAGGGAGTACAATAGTGATCTAGGAGTAGATCACTGGACATTGGTGAAAATTATCCTTAGTGGAATAAGGATATGTTTCTTGATTATGGAGGTGACAAAAGGTTCGTCGTAAAGGGTTACGTCGATGCAAGTTTTGACACTGATCCAGATGACTCAAAGTCTCAATATGGATACATATTTAAAGTGGGAGCAATTAGCTAGAGTAGCTCCGTGCAGAGCATTATAGACATAGAAATTTGCAAAATACTTATGGATTTGAATATGGCAGACCCGTTGACTAAACTTTCCTCACAAGCAAAACATGATCACACCTTAGTACTCTTTGGGTATTAATCACATAGTGATGTGAACTAGATTATTGACTCTAGTAAACCCTTTGAGTGTTGGTCACATGACGATGTGAACTATGGGTGTTAATCACGTGGTGATGTGAACTATTGATGTTAAATCACATGGCGATGTGAACTAGATTATTAACTCTAGTGCAAGTGGGAGACTGAAGTAAATATGCCCTAGAGGCAATAATAAAGTTATTATTTATTTCCTTATTTCATGATAAATGTTTATTATTCATGCTAGAATTGTATTAACCGGAAACATAATACATGTGTGAATACATAGACAAACAAAGTGTCACTAGTATGCCTCTACTTGACTAGCTTGTTGATCAAAGATGGTTATGTTTCCTAGCCATAGACATGAGTTGTCATTTGATTAACGGGATCACATCATTAGGAGAATGATGTGATTGACTTGACCCATTCCGTTAGCATAGCACTTGATCGTTTAGTTTGTTTCTATTGCTTTCTTCATGACTTATACATGTTCCTATAAACTATGAGATTATGCAACTCCCGTTTACCAGAGGAACACTTTGTGTGCTACCAAATGTCACAACGTAACTGGGTGATTATAAAGGTGCTCTATAGGTGTCTCCAAAGGTACTTGTTGGGTTGGCGTATTTTGAGATTAGGATTTGTCACTCCGATTATCGAAGAGGTATCTCTCGGCCCACTCGGTAATGCACATCACTATAAGCCTTGCAAGCATTGCAACTAATGAGTTAGTTGCGGGATGATGTATTACGGAACGAGTAAAGATACTTGCCGGTAACGAGATTGAACTAGGTATTGAGATACCGACGATCGAATCTCGAGCAAGTAACATACCGATGACGAAGGGAACAACGTATGTTGTTATGCGGTCTGACAGATAAATATCTTCGTAGAATATGTAGGAGCCAATATGGGCATCCAGGTCCCGCTATTGGTTATTGACTAGAGAGGTGCCTCGGTCATGTCTACATAGTTCTCGAACCCGTAGGGTCCGCACGCTTAACGTTCGTTGACGATATAGTACTATATGAGTTATGTATGTTGATAACCGAATGTTGTTCGGAGTCTGGGATGAGATCACGGACATGACGAGGAACTCCGGAATGGTCCGGAGATAAAGTTTGATATATGGGAATGTAGTGTTTGATCTCCGGAAGGGGTTCCGGATGTTTCCTGAAATGTTTGGGCACGAGAACACTTTATCTGGGCCAAAGGGGAAAGCCCACAAGGCTTTTGGAAAGTGCAAAAGGAAGTTTTGCGGAGACCCGAGGCTAGACGCAAGGAACCCTGGCGTCTAGGGGGTAGACGCTGGGAACCCTGGCGTCTAGCCCTGGAGTCCGAGAAGGACTCTTCCCTCTCGGGTAGAACCGACTTTGAGTAGGCTTTTACTCCAAGTTTCGACCCCAGGGCTCAACATATAAATAGAGGGGTAGGGCTAGCACCAAAGACATATCAAGAAACACCAAGCCGTGTGCCGGCAACCCCGTCCCCTCTAGTTTATCCTCCATCATAGTTTTCGTAGTGCTTAGGCGAAGTCCTGCGGAGATTGTTCTTCACCAACACCGTCACCACGCCGTCGTGCTGCCGGAACTCATCTACTACTTCGCCCCTCTTGCTGGATCGAGAAGGCGAGGACGTCACCGAGCCGAACGTGTGCAGAACTCGGAGGTGCCGTGCTTTTGGTACTTGGATCAGTCGGACGTGAAGACGTACGACTACATCAACCGCATTGATATAACGCTTCCGCGTACGGTCTACGAGGGTACGTAGACAACACACTCCCCTCTCGTTGCTATGCATCACCATGATCTTGCGTGTGCGTAGGAAATTTTTTGAAATTACTATGTTCCCCAACAAGTTCGCCTTGAATAAAACTCCTCCAGCAATGCCCAACCTTGGTTTTACCATTCGCCACCTAGCCTCTTCTCCCTTGGGTTTCCGGAGCCCGAGGGTCATCTTTATTTAAACCCCCCTGGGCCAGTGCTCCTCTGAGTGTTGGTCCGAACTGGGCAGCCTGCGGGGCCACCTCGGGGAAACTCGAGGGTTGGTTTTACTCGTAGCTTGACCTATCTGAGTGTGCCCTGAGAACGAGATATGTGCAGCTCCTATCGGGATTTGTCGGCACATTCGGGCGGTATTGCTGGACTTGTTTTACCATTGTCGAGGATGTCTTGTAACCGGGATGCCGAGTCTGATCGGATTGTCTTGGGAGAAGGAATATCCTTCGTTGACCGTGAGAGCTTATGATGGGCTAAGTTGGGACTCCCCTGCAGGGATTTGAACTTTCGAAAGCCGTGCCCGCGGTTATGGGCAGATGGGAATTTGTTAATGTCCGGTTGTAGATAACATGAAACTTAACTTAATTAAAATGCACCAACCGCGTGTGTAACCGTGATGGTCTCTTCTCGGCGGAGTCCGGGAAGTGAACACGGTGTTGGAGTAATGCTTGACGTAGGTTGTTCTAGGATCACTTCTTGATCATAGTTGTCCGACCATGCTTTTGCCTTCTCTTCTCGCTCTCATTTGCGTATGTTAGCCACCATATATGCTAGTCGCTTGTTGCAGCTCCACCTCATACCTTTATCTTACCTATAAGCTTAAATAGTCTTGATCGCGAGGGTGTGAGATTGCTGAGTCCCCGTGACTCACAGATTCCTTCCAAACCAGATGCAGGGACCGATGATACCGTTCCAGATGATATGACCGAGCTCAAGTGGGAGTTCGATGAAGACTCGCCGTTACTACGTGTCTTTCCCAGATGATCAGTAGTGGTGCCTAGTTGGGGCGATCGGGGACTTTATCGCATTTGGGGGTTGATCTTTATTTTGGTACCGTAGTCGGACCCTGAGTGTATTGGTTGAATGTAATGACTTATTTATGTATTTGTGTGATGTGGCGAGTGTAAGCCAACTATGTACTTTTCCCCTTTATTTATTTACATGGGTTGTTGTGAAGATTACCTCACTTGCGACATTGCTTTC
The DNA here is from genome assembly GCF_003073215.2 of Triticum urartu. Lineage (NCBI taxonomy): Eukaryota > Viridiplantae > Streptophyta > Magnoliopsida > Poales > Poaceae > Triticum > Triticum urartu. The sequence goes on along the minus strand of NC_053024.1, from coordinate 74,033,482 downwards.
AATGCGGTTATGCCTCTAAGTCGTGCTTCGACACGTAGGAGATATAGCCGCATCGAGGGCGTTACAAGTTGGTAATTAGAGACTTTCCCGACTTTAGGAGCCCCCTGCTTGATCGAATCGCTGGCGTTCTTGAGTCTAGGAAAATGTTTTGACTCATTTAGGATTATATATATCGGAGAGTTAGGAATTCTTTTTACTCCTCAGTCCCTTCGTCGCTCTGGTGAGGCATCCTGACTTAGAGTTTTGACTCTTCTCTTCTCAAATTTCACTAAAAAAAATTAGGATCACGCGGGTATCTTGGAATCGTTCCGATGGTCGTCACAATTTTATCGTTGAGATTCTGAAATACCTGAGTTTCGCCGACATCGAAAATCTCTTTTATGAAGCTGTTGGTGAGATAACCTCGACGCCGCCCAGTACTGGGGCAGGAGTTCATGAGTATTGCCATAACTCGTATAACATATGCTTTTCGAAGGTTGAGGTAAATGATTTCCGAAGGTTTCTTGGTTATGTGTTGAAGGATGGATATAGCTGGATGTAGGATTTGATAAATTTGGGTGAGATATTATGCTTCCCCTGTATACCCTACACCTGATTGCATAACCGGAAAGGTTTGGGAGTTTCATAGGTGGGAATTCTTGTAGCTCTAGTTCTTCTTCCGCGGATATTTGGTTTGGGATTGGGTAATCCTCACCAAGTATTTGTTCTTGTCCGTACCTTGTTGTTTTTCTTCTACCTCTATCTAGTGGCTTCTCAATTTATGGATATGTGACCATTTCGATTGGAATGCATTCGTTCATTTTGTTCGGATGTGAAGAGCTTATGTTGCAATTTCAAACCTTTTGATTCAGCTTCATATTTGCCTGCCAATATGCTAACGGATGTCACCCTCTTCAGGATGGCTCCTCCAACGCGCACGACTCCGAATCCTGATCCGCCACCACCACCTCCACCTCCGGAGGCATGGCAAGTTGTGATGGCTGCTACCAATGCAAACACGCAGCTGATCATGCAAATTCTTCAAGAGCGCAACCAGGGTCATGGCAACAATCGGAATCAGTTTGCTACACTCAACCAGTTCCTCGCTAACCAGCCAAAGACCTTCAGCAATTGTGTTGAGGCAACAGACGCTGATGATTGGCTCATGGACATATGCAAGCATTTCGAGTGCAGTAACGTCAGGCCTGAGGACTTTGTCAAGTTTGCCTCCTTCCAACTCAAAGACCAAGCTGCAGAATGGTTTCAGCAGTACAAAGATTCCAGAGGAGGCCGTGTGATTACCTGGGATGAATTCCGTCAAGACTTCAGAGCTCATCATATTCCTCGGAGTGTGGTTAAGAGCAAGCGTGAGGAATTCTGCAACCTGAAGCAAGGCACTATGTCTGTTTACTAGTACAACATCATGTTTCAGAAGCTCGCCCGTTTCGCTAAGCAAGACGTCCCTGACGAGAAGAGCATGATATACCAGTTCAGGGGTGGTCTCAGAGAAGAACTCCAGCTAGCTCTCATCCTTTTTGAGCCCAAGAAGTACGATGAGTTTTACAACATGGCAATGAAGCAAGAGGCTGCCCAACTGAAGTGTGATGCTTCCAAGAAGCGAGTCAGAGATGCAACTCCTTCTTCCTCTACTCAAGTGGCTAAGCAGCAAAAGTATTGGCTTCCTCCTTCTTCGTTCCGTCAGCCTTATCAGCAGAAGAGCAAAGGTGGCAATGGATCTTCCCACCCACCCAACCCTGGCTTTCAGAACAAGACTTCGTCTCAAGCTCCAAGATCAAGTGCTCTGTATCACCGTCCGCTTTCAGAGGTCACGTGCAACAAGTGCCAACAGAAGGGTCACTATGCCAACAAATGCTTCAATCAGAGGCGTCTCCCTCCTCCTCCTCCTGTGAGATCGGCAAGTACAGCTGTGGTCAAGCATAACCCCAAGCACGCCAAGGTCAACTTGATGAATGCAGCTCAGGCAGAGGACTCGTCAGATGTCATCATGGGTAACCTTCCTGTTAACGATGTTCCTGCAAAAGTACTTTTTGATACGGGTGCATCGCATTGTTTCATGTCAAAGCCATTTTTGCCAAGAATGAATTCGTTTCTTCTCATTTGGGCAAACAAATGGATATCGTTTCTCCTGGCCAATGTTTGAGTGCCAGTTTGGAGGTTCCAGATGTGACTATCACGTTGGGCGACTATAAGTTTCTTTCTTCCCCAATGGTCCTTGGTAACTCGGATATTGATCTTATTCTTGGAATGAATTGGCTTTCAAAGCACAAGGCTCATCTTAATTGTGCTGCCAGGCAGATTCAATTGACTCATTCGTCTGAGGATGTAATTGTCTTTACCGCAAGGGATGATACCATCCGTCTATTTTCTCTCAATGAGAAGGGTGAACTGGATGCCATCTCTCAAATTCCAGTCATTTGCGAATATCAAGACGCCTTTCCAGAAGAGCTTCCAGGAATGCCTCCGCACCGGCCAGTTGAATTCGTCATCGATCTTGAGCCTGGCACGGAACCTGTTTGCAAACGTCCTTACAAGCTGGGACCCAAAGAGTTGAAGGAGCTGAAGAAGCAACTCGATGAACAAGAGCGTATGGGTCTCATCCGACCTAGTTCTTCTCCGTGGGGTTGTGGTGTTCTTTTTGTGAATAAGAAGGATGGAACGGACCGGCTCTGTGTTGACTACCGTCCATTGAACAAGAAGACCATAAATAACAAGTACCCACTTCCCAACATCAACGAGCTGTTTGAACAACTCAAAGGTGCTCAAGTATTCTCCAAGCTTGATCTCCGTATGGGCTATCACCAGATTCGAATTCGTGAGCAAGATATCCCCAAGACAGCATTCAGAACAAGCTATGGTTCATATGAATACACTGTCATGTCTTTCGGCCTCGTCAATGCTCCTCCGACTTTCTCTCGCATGATGAACTTCATCTTCAACCCCTACACAAATGACTTCGTCTTGGTCTACCTCGATGACATTTTGGTCTTTTCCAAGAACAAGGAACATCATGCCAAGCACTTACGTTTGGTGCTGGATAAGCTCCGAGAACATCAATTCTATGCCAAGTTTTCAAAGTGTGAGTTTTGGCTCGATGAGGTTCTCTATCTTAGACATATCATCTCTGCCAAGGGCATAGCGGTTAATCCTGAGAAGGTGTCTGCAATTGTGAATTGGGAACCACCTCAGAACGTGAAGCAACTCCGCAGCTTCCTTGGTCTCGCAAGCTATTGTCGAAGGTTCGTTTAGAACTTCTCAAAGATCACGAAGCCTCTTTCCAACCTTCTCCAGAAGCACAACAAGTACGTCTGGTCTCCTAAATGTGACATTGCTTTCAACACCCTGAAAGAGAAATTAGTCAGTGCTCCAGTTCTGACTCCTCCTGATGAATCCAAACCGTTCGAGGTCTTCTGTGATGCCTCTCTTCAAGGTCTTGGTGCAGTGTTGATGCAAGAGAAGAAAGTTGTGGCTTATACTTCTCGCCAGTTGAAGCCCAATGAAAAGAACTACCCCACTCATGACCTCGAGTTGGCAGCAGTTGTGCATGCTCTTTTGACTTGGAGACATCTCTTATTGGGAAGAAAAGTGGACATCTTCACTGACCACAAGAGTCTCAAGTACATCTTCACTCAGCCTAATCTCAACCTCAGGCAGACTCGTTGGGTTGAAATGATTCAAGAGTATAATCCGAGTATTGAATATACTCCAGGCAAGGCCAATGTAATTGCTGACGCATTGAGCAGGAAGGCTTACTGCAACAGTTTGATTCTCAAGCCTTACCAACCCGAGCTTTGTGAAGCTTTCCGCAAACTCAACCTTCAAGTTGTTCCTCAAGGATTTCTGGCCAACCTCCAAGTCTCTCCTACTTTGGAAGATCAGATTTGCGAGGCTCAACTTCTTGATGCTATGGTGAAGAAGGTGAAGATTGGGATTGACAAGAGTCAACCTAAGTACAAGTGTTATCGCCTTGATGACAAGGATACTCTCTTCTTTGAGAATCGCATTGTTGTGCCTAAAGGTGACCTTCGTAAAGTCATTATGAATGAGGCTCACAATTCACTCCTCTCCATCCATCCTGGGAGTACAAAGATGTACCATGACCTCAAGCAGTCGTATTGGTGGACTCGAATGAAGCGCGAGATTGCTTAGTTCGTGAATGAATGTGATGTCTGCAGAAGAGTGAAGGCAGAACACCAACGACCAGCTTGTCTCCTCCAACCTCTTGCCATTCCAGAATGGAAGTTTGACCACATTGAGATGGACTTCGTGACTGGATTTTCAAAGTCCAAGCATGGCAATGATGCTATATTCGTTGTCATCGACAAACTCACTAAAGTGGCTCATTTCCTTCCTATCAAAGAATCCATCACAGCAGCTCAATTGGCAGAGCTATATACCTCTCGGATTGTCTCTCTGCACGGCATTCCGCAGTTGATATCTTCAGATCGTGGCAGCATCTTCACCTTGAAGTTTTGGGATTCTTTTCACAAGGCCATGGGCACCAATATCTGTTTCAGCACAGCTTTCCATCCTCAAACTAGCAGCCAAGTCGAGCGTGTCAATCAGATTCTCGAAGATATGCTCAGGGCTTGCGTTATCTCTTTCGGTATGAAGTGGGAAGATTGTCTTCCATATGCCGAGTTCTCCTACAACAACAGCTTTCAAGCGAGTTCGGGTAAGGCCCCATTTGAAATTCTCTATGGCAGGAAGTGTCGTACTCCTCTTAACTGGTCAGAGACTGGTGAACGTCAACTTCTTGGCAATGACTTGATCACAGAGGCAGAAGAGATGTGCAAAGTCATTCGTGATAACCTCAAAGCAGCGCAATCGCGCCAGAAGAGCTACTATGATAGTAAGCATCGTGATTTGGCTTTCGATATCGGAGACCATGTTTACCTCCGCGTCTCTCCAGTGAAAGGTACTCGTCGCTTCGGTATCAAAGGGAAGCTTTCCCCTAGATACGTGGGTCCTTTCAAGATCGTCAGCAAGAGAGGTGATCTCACCTATCAACTTGAGCTTCCCTCCAACTTTGCAAACATGCACGACGTGTTTCATGTCTCTCAACTCCGCAAGTGCTTCAAGACCCCTGACCGCACCGTCAACTTCGAAGACATTGATCTCCAAGAAGACATATCTTATCATGAGCACCCAGTTGCTATTCTTGAAGAAACTGAGCGCAAGACTCGCAACAAGTCAATCAAATTCCTCAAAGTCAAGTGGTCACATCATTCCGACCGTGAAGCAACCTGGGAACGCGAGGATCACCTCCATTCTGAGTACCCGGATTTTTTCCAGTCCTAGATCTCGGGACGAGATCCTTTCGTGGTGGTGGAGTGGTGTAACACCCCGGATGTAATTTACCTTATATGTATCACAACTCTTGCCGTTTCCGGCCTAAGTTATTTTATTTCATCGTTGTCGGGTTTTTGTCTCCGTGTGTTTTTTCTTTGTCATGCATCTCATATCATGTCATCATGTGCATTGCATTTGCATACGTGTTCGTCTCATGCATCCGAGCATTTTCCCCGTTGTCTGTTTTGCATTCCGGCGCTCATATGTCCTCCAGTGGTCCTTTCTACCTCTTTTCATGTGCGGGTGTTAAATGTTTTCGGATTGGACCGATACTTGTCATGCGGCCTTGGTTTACTACCGGTAGACCGCCTGTCAAGTTTCGTGCCATTTGGACTTCGTTTGATACTCCAACGGTTAACCGAGGGATCGAAAAGGCCTCGTGTGTGTTGCAGCCCAACACCCTTCCAAAGTGGCCCAAAACCACCCAAAACCTCTCCCATCGTCTAGAGCGTTCGATCACGATCGCGTGGCCGCAAACCGTGCTCAATTTGGAGCCTCCTAGCTCCTCCTACCTATAAAACTAGGTCTCCCCTGAAATTTTCGAATCCCTTCCCCCGAAACCCTAGCCTCCTTTGTCCTCTGCGCGCCGGACAACATCCGCCGGCGCTGGACGTGTCCGACTGCACCGCGCCGCCGCCCCGCACCAGTGGCACCGCGCCACATGTCCCTCTCTCCTCTCCACCGCGCGTGGCCCGCCCGGCCCGCGTAGGGCCCCCGCGAGCCCAAGCTCGCCGCCGCCCATGCCCCGTCTTCCTCCTCTCGTCCGGTCGTCGCCGCCGCCGCCGCAGGCCACCGCGACTTCGCCGGAGAGCTCGCCGGCCGCCTCGCCCTCACCATCTCGCCGCCACGGGCCGGCGCCGCCCCGCTCCGGTCTCCGCACCGCCACACCGCCACGTCTCTGGCCTCCCCTTCGTCGTCGGCGTCCTCTTCTTCCTCCTCCACGACTTCTCCGGCGAGCCCGCCGCCGACCTCGGTTCGTGCACCGCTGCTACAGTACCGCCCGGCCAGATCAAGATCTGGGACATCTCCTCGGTTGACTTTTTCATCCCAAAACCCTAACTTTTAGCATTTTTCCGCATGCCATATCTCTGCATCCGTAGCTCTGATCCGTGCGTGTAGCATATCAAAATGTTCGACTCGACGAGTACATCATTTCATATCATTGCACCATTTTCATTTGAACTCATCTTGATGCCCGAAATGATGTTGGAAGAGGGCTATGTGATGAATTTGTCAGATCTGTTTCAGCAAATGGCCTTTTGTCATTTTTGCCATGATTAATGTGTGCATGCTATGATCCTGAGCTCTACATATGTTTTGTTATATGCAATGCCATCTTTACAGGGGTGTATGCCATGTATTTTTGTGATATTTGTGGTGACTAGCACAAGCATGCAAAGTAGCGTAATCGTTGATGCTGATTTCAGGGACTTAGAATTTCACTAAGTCCTTGTCCTGATATTGTTTTTATGCCATATGTTCATGTTGTTTCCTAGTGATCCGTGCTTCTTTTGAGAATGATCAGTAAGGATGTTTTGTTAATATTGTGGTGCTCTATCCATCCATGTCCTTGTTTGCATTTATGGAGCACCCTAGCTTGAGTCAATCGAGCTCTACTTTTGCTATAAAATGATCCTGGAAGATTGTTGACATGTTTAGCGATTTTGCCGAGGATGTTGCTATTGATCCGTGCATGCTATGTTGTTGTTCTTGCCATGTCTAGCTTCTAGGCCATGACCTCTTCATGGGTGTATGCTTAGTTTGTCATGCCATGCTCTGTAGCGAGTGCATCGAGCTCGTAAACATGCCTACTCGTTAACTGTTTTGCATGCTCCAGTTTTTCACCAAGTCTGAATTTGTTTATGTTTTTGCCATGTTCACATGCTTGCAATTGTATTTTCCGATCCCTTTTGACTCAAGGTCACTAAGGGACTTTTGTTAAGTGCTTTGAGTAGCTTCATGCCATGCCTTTCTTTGCCATGATATGTTTCTGTAGAATGTAGTTTTCATGCTCTAAAGATTGATTCCTGCTGATAAATTCCAGACTTGTGTTAATTTCACTAAGTCAGAAACCTGTTATCATTTGCACTTTTTCCATGCTTGTTTGAACTTGTTAATGGATGAATTAGCCGTAGCTCAGTGTTCATCTTTTGTCAAGCATCATGAGTGGATCCTTGCCATGTATTTTGGTGTCATGTTTGAGTGTAGTAGCATGTTGTTCTTGATGCATTTAGATGGCTACTTGCTGATTATCGCAGACCGGTGTCATATTTGTTTTGCTTGCCATTTCCAAACCATGCATCCGATTCCGGTGATCTTTATATCGATTTCGACTGAAATCACCTCACCTTTCCAGTGGCACTCTTGGATTTCCATGTTAAGGCCAAGTTCAATCATTCCTTTGCAAATCTTGCATATGCATCACATATCGCATCCCGCATATCATACCATGTTTGCATCATGTTGTTTGAGCATTGCACGTGGTTGATTGTGCTCCTTTTGCTTGTTGTTCTTGTTTGGGTAGAGCCGGGAGACGAGTTCGTGAACGAGGAGCCCGTTGAGTTCGCTTACGAGGATCAAGACAACTCTGACAACTTTGCAGGCAAGATGACCATACCCTCGAAATCACTTCTATCTTTGCTTGCTAGATGCTCGCTCTTTTGCTATGCCTATGCTACGATACCTACCACTTGTTTATCATGCCTCCCAAATTGCCATGTCAAACCTCTAACCCACCATTTCCTAGAAAACCATTGTTTGGCTATGTTATCGCTTTGCTCAGCCCCTCTTATAGCGTTGCTAGTTGCAGGTGAAGTTTGGAGATCTTTCCTTGTTGGAACTTGTTTATTGTTGGGATATCACAATATTATCTTGTTTATCTTAATGCACCTATATACTTGGTAAAGGGTGGAAGGCTCGGCCTTATGCCTGGTGTTTTGTTCCACTCTTGCCGCCCTAGTTTCCGTCATATCGGTGTTATGTTCCCAGATTTTGCGTTCCTTACACGGTTGGGTTATAATGGGAACCCCTTGACAGTTTGCCTTGAATAAAACTCCTCCAGCAATGCCCTACCTTGGTTTTACCATTTGCCACTTAGCCTCTTCTCCCTTGAGTTTCCGGAGCCCGAGGGTCATCTTTATTTAAACCCCCCTGGGCCAGTGCTCCTCTGAGTGTTGGTCCGAACTGGGCAGCCTGCGGGGCCACCTCGGGGAAACTCGAGGGTTGGTTTTACTCGTAGCTTGACCTATCTGAGTGTGCCCTGAGAACGAGATATGTGCAGCTCCTATCGGGATTTGTCGGCACATTCGGGCGGTGTTGCTGGACTTGTTTTACCATTGTCGAGGATGTCTTGTAACCGGAATGCCGAGTCTGATCGGATTGTCTTGGGAGAAGGAATATCCTTTGTTGACCGTGAGAGCTTGTGATGGGCTAAGTTGGGACTCCCCTGCAGGGATTTGAACTTTCGAAAGCCGTGCCCGCTGTTATGGGCAGATGGGAATTTGTTAATGTCCGGTTGTAGATAACATGAAACTTAACTTAATTAAAATGCACCAACCGTGTGTGTAACCGTGATGGTCTCTTCCCGGCGGAGTCTGGGTAGTGAACACGGTGTTGGAGTAATGCTTGACGTAGGTTGTTCTAGGATCACTTCTTGATCATAGTTGTCCGACCGTGCTTTTTCCTTCTCTTCTCGCTCTCATTTGCGTATGTTAGCCACCATATATGCTAGTCGCTTGCTGCAGCTCCACCTCATACCTTTATCTTACATATAAGCTTAAATAGTCTTGATCACGAGGGTGTGAGATTGCTGAGTCCCCGTGACTCACAGATTCCTTCCAAACTAGATGCAGGGACCGATGATACCGTTCCAGATGATATGACCGAGCTCAAGTGGGAGTTCGATGAAGACTCTCGCCGTTACTACGTGTCTTTCCCAGATGATCAGTAGTGGTGCCCAGTTGGGGCGATCGGGGACTTTCTCGCATTTGGGGGTTGATCTTTATTTTGGTACCGTAGTCGGACCCTGAGTGTATTGGTTGAATGTAATGACTTATTTATGTATTTGTGTGATGTGGCGAGTGTAAGCCAACTATGTACTTTTCCCCTTTATTTATTTACATGGATTGTTGTGAAAATTATCTCACTTGCGACATTGCTTTTAATGCGGTTATGCCTCTAAGTCGTGCTTCGACACGTAGGAGATATAGCCGCATCGAAGGCGTTACATGGTGCTCCAAATTTAGACCATCATCGGTTTGAAGCACCAAAATATACATCATATATCGAAGATGCTCTAACGAATCACTCCACTGTTTCAACTAGACACACTAAACATGATCGCTTTGTGTGCACAGGAGGGAAGACTTTCTTTTTAAGCTGTTGAGGGCAACTCCAACCCGAATCACTAAAGTGGACCTCATCAAATGTCTACGAATACATGCAAACATGTCCGCAGACAGGGTAGGAGGAAGTTCATTGAGCCGCAAGCACTAAATGTCCGCTCCCAGTTTTTTCGATACAAGGACTACTCAAAACAATCAAAGATAACAAAAACACAATCTTTAAGCAACCAAAAAGGTACATATTCCAATGCAACAATTATTTCAATAAAAATATTATGATCCAAATAAAAAGTTTTGAAATTGATTAATTCATCTTAGTCAGACACATGTTCTAATTGTCAATATCAAACGCCCAAAGATTCACAACCAAATCATTTTGTAGTTGCTCATGAGTTCCTTGATGTTGAATTTGATGATGCATTTAGATAAAATCCTCAAATGTCATCGGATTCTGCTCTGGAAGCCTGATAGGATCACGCACGTATTGAAAATCTAGACCATGGCAAACTCCATCACCCTCATCCTCCACAATCATGTGGTTATGATCACACAAGTATCATCACCTTTCACAATCATGTGGTTGACCTGTGAGTTGACTTGATCTTTGTCTCCTCACTACGCGCACGTTCGCAATCTAAGTTGATCGTGTCAACTGTGAGTATTAATGACAGACTTCATCCCGAGACATGATGCTAAACAAAGAACTAGTTGTAGTTAACCTACTCAATCGATCTGATTCCTACAGTACATTGTCGTGGTCAATGTCAACTAGTTAATGAATCACTCCACTGACTCAACTACACAAACATGAGCGTTTGTGGGAAGAGGTGTGAAGATTTTCTTTTTGAAGCAAAGGCAACTACAACGCAAATCACCAAAAAGGCCTCATCAAATGTTCACGTGTACGTTTGGACGTGTCCACGATAGAGATAGGGAGGAGGTCATTCAACCACAGGCGACATTCCAAATGTCTGCTCCTAGTTTTTTTCCTATACATGTACTACTCAAAACAATGCAACGGTAATTCAAATAAAATCTTACAATCCAAATATAAAGATTTGAAATAAAATAGTTCTAACTTAGTCGAACACGTGTTCTAATCGTCCATATGAAATGCCCTCAACAAGATCATTTTGCACCTACTCATCAGTTCCTCGATGTTGAATTTGATGATGCATTTGGGTAAGATCCTCAAATGTAGTTGGATTCTGCTCTGGAAGTTGGATAGAATCATCCATATTTTAAAAATTCAAAGCATGGCAAACTCCATCACTCTCTTCCTCCACAATCATGTTCTGCATGATCACAAGTGTCATCACCTTCCATACTGTCTTTGGATCCCATAGTTTAGATGTCCGCAAACAGCTGCAAAACGGGCTTGGAGCATCGAATGCCCCCTCGACATCCTTTTTAGCAGCTTTTTATCTTGGGCAAAGTGACTTTCTTGTTACCCCTTAGGCTAGTCATAGTGGGGAGTAACTTAGACTAGTGTCATGCATATGACACTAGTCTTTGTTACTACCTTCATAGTGTAAAGTAACATAGAAGTAGTATCATAGATGATTGCATTTATTACATCATAGACTCATTTTGCTTTGGGTTGCGCTATGTTACAGTAACATATTATGTTACTCCAAACACCTCTCTCCTCATTAACTCTATGCCACATAAGCAAATTTGTCTTGAAATGTGTTATGTTACTTGCTAAGTTACTCCCATTATGACTAGCCTAAATTCGGAGATGGTCTTGACGAAAGTCAGTAATGGAAGATAGATACCATCACAAAGTACCACATGCTGTAGACCACCGATGGTATAGTTGCACTTAGGCTAGTCATAGTGGGAGTAGCTTAGCTAGTAACATAACGCACTTCGAGAAAATTCTGCTTATGTGGCAACTAATTAATGAGAGATGGTAACATAATATGTTACTGTAACATAACGCTTTCCAAGACAAGATAAGTCTACGAGCTAATAAATGAAGTCATCTACGATACTACTAGTATGTTACTTTGCATTATGAAGATGCATGGCACTAGTGTAAGTTACTCCCCACTATGACTAGCCTTAGGAACTTTGCCCTCACACAAGCTTGCAAACAAAGGAAAACGTTGTAGTAGCACATTGATGCCATTGATTGGTGCCATTGTGAGATCCAAGCATGCCAAAGAGGAGTGCCAAATCCAAGCACAAAGGTCACGTGAGGCACCTGATTCAAGAATGGTGGACTTTTTATCAGTTGAATGGAATCTACGGGCTCTTAAATATATCAACTAGTTCACACACCCTAGAAATATATGCCCATGTCCCATGAGGAAACCGGCAAGCAGCAGTTGTATCTCAAAGAACACGCTGAATAAATGCATGAATATTAGCTTAGTCATAGTGGGAGTAATTTAGGTAGTAACATAGCACATTTCAAAAAAAAAAATTGCTTATGTGGCATGTATTTAATGAAGAGAGAGGTGTTTAGAGTAACATAATATGTTACTGTAACATAACGCTTCCTGAGAAAGGATGAGTCTACAAGCTACTCCCTCCGCTCCAAATTACTCGTCGCAGAAATGAATGTCTAGAACTAAAATACATCTAGATACATGCATACCTGTGACAAGTAATTCGGAATGGAGGAAGTAATAAATAAACCCATCTATGACACTACTTTTATGTTACTTTGCACTATGGAGGTACTCCCTTCGTTCTAAATTACTTGTCTTGGATTTGTCTAAATACAGATGTATCTAAACTCATTTTAGTGCTAGATACATTCATATCTAGACAAATTTAAAACAAGTAATTCGGAACGGAGGGAGTAATAACTTAGACTAGTGTCATGCATATGACACTAGTCTAAGTTACTCCTCACTATGACCAGCCTTAGGCAAGCGTACTCTTGGTGTAATACCATGTGGTTGTGGTGGGGCAATAGAGACAAAAAATGAATACCGAAGAAAACACGAAGCCCAAGGAGAAAACCAAGGAAAAAGCTGGTTCTTTTGGAAGGGGGAGGGCTGATCCATGAAGAAACAGAAAGCTCCGGCTGAAGGTATATTACCACACCAGTACGAGCAGGTAATCTGAGTAACTATTTGAGCATATGATCATCCAAATTTTGATCGACTGAAACAAAACATACTATAATAGTCATCACAAGCCCAGTATGCAAAACAAAAACAAAAAGGGCCTCTTGGCCATTTCATGTTGTATGTCATGACTATGTTTTCTCCCATTAGCGTCTCTCTGACCAAAAAAAACGGAGCTTCTTCACTAAATTTGCAGTCACTTGGGTCCAGCCTTCCCATAAGAGTCACGCAGGGTCACAGTCCTGTTGAACACAAGCTTCTCAGGCGTCGAGTCCGTGTCCACAGCAAAGTAGCCTGGAATTACATTCAAGAAGAGCGGTCAGTTGCATCAAGCGATACAGAGAGGAATGCCAACAGTATACAGAGGTTCGGAGATTACCAAGCCGCTCAAACTGGAACTTGTCGCCCAGAACCGCGGTGGCGAGTGACGGTACAGCGTAGGCGCCCTTTACTACCTCCTTTGAGTGCGGGTTAATATCACCCAGCCAGTCTTCCAATTCGGCGGGATTCTAAGAGAGCAAGAAATACATTCATAAGAAAGTGACTTTCCAGTCCTACACACATCAGTAATGACAGCAAGAACAGCCAGCAAAACTATACCTCCGAGAGGAATAATTTCTCAAATAATCTTATTTCAACCTTTAACGGCTCAACTCCAGGTGCTGGCTCGGCAACCCAGTGCAAAACACCCTGAACAAATTGGAAACCAAGTAAACATCTGGAATGTTTTTTTTTTCGTGTGTGTCGACTGCCTAATTACATGTGTAAGATTTGGAAAGATTCAACCACCAGCTACCTTAGGTTTAGAGGTCTTTGAAGGGTCATACTCGGCTCGAATTTCAACAATATCATCTGGATTATCACCATAAATAACCTCTGTGCATTTTATCGGGAATGCATACCTAGTAATCAAATAGACATGTATCACTATGCAGGTATGGAGTAGGTGAACTACAATAGTCAAGTAATTTCAGCTCAACTTTCTTAACAAAAGAAAAGTAGTTCCAAATCAATTACCTCAGCAGGGCAGATTTACCAGGAGCCAATCCATAGTAATCTTTGGAGTCCTTCATGCGAAAATCAGTTTTTTCAATGTAGACGGTTTTTGAGAAAGGAACCTGTATAAAGGTAGCATATAAGAAATTATTTAGCATGGACAATGTAAAGCAAAGACGCGGTAAACCTATATCATTTACGTAGCAACAAAAACTATTCTTCTCGTCATATACTGAACATGAGAGGCACCTTGTAGTAGGACGAAGCTTCATCAGCAGGAGCATCAGGCCACTTTTTTCCATCAAGGTCTATGACTTTTCCATCTTCCAAATTAGTTATTACAACCTAATAATTTAGTAAAGGGTGAGTGTGTTAGGAACTTCTAAAGGCTGAAGACATGAGGTGAATTGCAGCAGGAACCGAGTGCCAAACCTTCAGAGGATGCAAAACAACCATGGTCCGAGAAGCTGTTTTATTCAGTTCTTCTCTGATATGATATTCAAGACGGTCAACACGGATTAAGCTATTGTCACTGCATATAGAAAGAAGAAGTGCAAATCAGTAGCAGAAACAGAGATTTAATGGTTGAGCATATATAGACCAAAGCATGGTTCATGTGAGCCTTTGTTAACAATAATTCATGCATTTACCTTCTCGTTATCCCAATTCCACGGATAAATGAATTGATCGCAGTTGCTGATACTCCCCGTCGCCTCAGTCCTGCCAAAGTCAACAAACGAGGGTCATCCCACCCATCTACCCACTTCTCTGTCACAAGCCGATTCAACTGCAACAGAACAAGGAAATGGATATCAATAAGTGCATATCAAATACAATTATCTTCTCTTTTTTTTAACATACCTTTCTTTTGGACATCATAGTATGTGATATGTTTAGCCTCGAATACTCCCAAACATATGGCTGGTACAAGCCCAAGGCAACAAGTAGCCAGTAGTATGACGGGCGACGAATGTCGAACTCGAGCGTGCACAACTAACAAAAAAACACAATCAGTCAAGTTACAGTTCAACCGAGGCAAAGCTATTTAAAGAAAGGAACTTACAGAATGTGTAATGTTTTCAAGTGAATCCACCATGCAATGAGCATAGTCATAGCTTGGATAGATACACCATTTGTCGCCAGCATGCGGATGAGGAGTGAACTGTATGGGCATCAAAGATTGAGTTTTGTATGTATGAGATGGGCATTCAAATTCATCAAGTGAGTTGCAATGTTGCATGGCTTACTTTTATTCTATATGCTATTAAATCAGACATGTTTTTGTTATCATTCTGCATGTCCTGCTTCATTCGGAGAGTTGCTGCACCCTCAGCGATCAACCCACGTCGCATGTCTTCAAATAACTGAAGAGACTCTTCAATGGGCCTATCCCTCCATGGACTATCCATCTTCTTTTCCCTGTATTCCTTGATTTGTTCTGCAGTCTGGCAAGCATACACTAGTCAGTATCTACACACTCTCCTTTCTAATTAACTATTGCACCATGATAAAGAACGGACCAGAGCAAACAAACCTGGTGATCCACATAGGCTAGCCCTTTCCGTATTAACTCAACTGCATGCTCATATAAATCTTGGAAATAATCACTTGTATATGTAACTTTATAGGGCTCCCATCCCATCCACTTGACTATCTCCTGAATGTGGTCTATATATTCTTTCTTTTCAGCTTCTGGATTTGTGTCATCAAACCTGTAATTCAAAGAGACAGCAGTCCCCATTTTGACATGAATGAGAATGCAAAAAATAAAGGAGCAAGAATTCTTTGTAAGCATTTATGTACCAAGCAAAACTAATTAGAACTCAGGATCGAAAACAGATACAATTAATCAAATGTAGTACTCCCTCTGTCCCAAAATAAGTGAAAAATGAGAGTATAATAAGAGAATAAGCATAAATTCAAAGACCATTTCCTGTATTTATTCAATGGCATGGTCAAGGGAAAAATGAGAACATAAAACAAATAGTTGGCACAAAATTGACCTTAGAGCAACATTAACAGGCCAAAAAAGTATATAAAAATGACAAGCGGGAGAAAACTGTTCCAAATGGAAATTCATATATTATTACCTGAGATAACAGTGACCATTTCGCTCTTTAGCCAATCCAAAATCAATAAACATAGCCTGAATGAGATGAAGCATGTAAGCACAATCTTATTATCTTCATGTTTCAGGGAAGTAGCATATATGAGAATGTTTTTCATTAAACCTTAGCATGACCGATATGAAGATATCCATTAGGTTCTGGCGGGAAACGGGTCATCACTTTTCCACCAGTTGCCTTAAGATGTTTCTCTAATATCTCCTTTGTGTTGTGTGCCCTCCATATGTTCCCATCACTGAAGAATATTTCTGTATGAACCTAGCTCGTGAAAAGAAATCAAGACTTAAGTTAACTTCTCACAACACCCAAAGCTCCAACAGATAGTCAATCAAGGTGCTTATGAGAAGGATAACTACTTGGGAAGTGCACAACTGAGATGCATAACACCAACAGAAATTTAAACAATTTATCTCACAATCTATGGTACCTTATTGTTTTCCGCTGGCTGGGGAAATATTGTATAAGGATTCAGTTCCTCCTCAGATGGTGGGGCAGCAGTGGCTACTGCAACCTTTTTCTCCTGCAGTTCACAGATATACCATAACTAAGTAATTCGGTAATCAAATCGTCATATTTTAAACCCAAAGGATCCACTTCAGCTCACCAACCTCAACTTTTGCTGGTTTTTCCTTCTTCTTTTTCACTGGTTTTACATTGTCGGCTTCTGTCTTCGGACCTAGTATCTCAGCAAGCTTCTTCTCAATCTCCTCCTGTAAGAACAAAAAAATAAGTGGTTCAACATAAAGGCGAGGTAATACAACCAGACACACAAGTATTTAATCAGGATCATTTTGCACCTTTGTTGCCTTAGCATCGCCCCAGGGGTGCCGCTTCCTGACCTGTCCGCATAGGCCACCAACTGGGAGAAGGAAATGCAGGATCAAGGACCAGTTTGCTTCCCTCTAGTTCTAGTCTAGTAATAAATCAGAAAAATCAGTAATATAAAAGTGAACTGGAAGCCAAACCATTTATGTGATACCGCTGCTCCAATATAGCTTCCATGTTTTCCTTTAGAACCTCAGCGACAGTTGACTGAATCTCTTCAATAGAAACAACCACACCTGCAGTCACGGATTGTGTTACAATAAATTGGAAGGATTGGCCGAGAAAAGGTGCCCCTTCCATGTCTCATAACAAAATATGTGCAACAATTCAATATTCTTTTATCATCCTAACAACCATATTCTAAGTTCACACTGGTAGAAATTTTTGGTGTACAGTCAGTGAATGTGCAGGCATGATTTATAATTTGCAGAAGCATACAACTATATTCTGATTACGAAAACATACCTACACCACAGGCTTCTTCAAACTTCCCAATATCCAAAGATTCAGGACCAGTGTTAGTAAGAAACGACAGGGCAGCATCTAGCTGTGCAGGGTTCTTAATCTGAAGTGGCAAAGCAAGAAATACATCAGATCCACGGCATAAGGAGAAACAAGCACTGAAACAGAACTAATTCTTCGCTTGAGCTCCCGGAAAAGAACAGATAATGAGAACTCTGTGTTGGAAGTGGATTGAAACATGAATAGGCGGCCGCAGATATATATATACCTTGGTCGAAACGATGTAGTTAATGAGAGCAGGACGATGGACAAGTGCATTATTTGGGTATTTCGTGGCAACCTGTTTCATTCACGAACAAGTGCACCCCCATAAGTCACACGCATAAAAATTTCTTAAATGTAGCAGGGGAAATTGGTGCGGGTGCTTACTGCATACAGAAGATTCCCAACGGACTTGTCGCATCCAGTTATACCAGCCTGTTCATGAGCAAATCTACAGTTAAAAGGGGCAAAAACATGGTAGGGATTCGGATCGAACAGGTAAGCGGCACTGATTTGGTCAGGTAAACCGACGCCACTTGCATCGTCGACTAGCAGAAATCAAACCCTAGACGCAGGGGCCACGCGAACCAGCGCTCACTGAGATCAAGAGACTGTAGGCGGTAAGGAGAGGAGGCGCTGTTTACCTCGGCTACGACGGCGGCTAGGTTGGCGGTGACCTTGCTATTGACCAGCGCGTTCTCGGCCGTGCGCTGGTCGAGGCCGAGCGCCAGCAGCGTCTCCAGCCGCAGCAGGGCCGGGGCCTTCTCCCCGTCGACCATCTCCGCCGCCGGCGCCTCCCGCTCCGGCTCCTCCGGGGTCGAGTGTGTGTCCGTACGCGTGCGCGCGCCGCAGCTGGGGCTCCGGGAAGGGCTGCGGACGAGAGAGGTGTGGGGGATTGGGGGAAAGTGTGCGTGGCGTTGGGGGGTTTCTGACGCAAGCCCACACATAAACCCTCCGGCCCACGCGCGTGGGTTGTGTGAGGCGATGTGCGTGGCAGCCACGGTATACTTGTGCGTGGCCCGTGGCTTCGGAATGCGGCTTGGGTGCCACGGAACTTGTTCTCTGCCGATTGGATATTGGATACAGCCAGACTGGTTCTCGAGCATCGTTTTGTTTTAAGACGTGTCACGGCTATCACTTTCCCACGGCCGGATAAACACCTCGAACGTCAGCATCATGTGCGTGAATCTTAGGTCCAATAACAACATTTGCTTCCCAACTAAAAGAAAACATTTTCTTTGCGGGAAGAAAACAATTGCTTTTAGCACGATTACTTCCTCCATCGGGTTTGTAAGTCTTATTAGGTCCAATGACAACATTTGTGTAAATTTGTGTCCAATTTACAAACCAGGATAGAGGTAGTAGGGTACTATGACAAAATATAGGCAAGTTTGGCAATAAGTTGGGTCCGGATTTGTACTTGGGGGACATTTAAGAAAGCAGTTTTCAAAGCATCGGCATTTTTTAGGAAAAGCATATAGACACACATATTCGTACCACCCCCATTCCTTTCAGTTATTTCCATTTCCCTTGCAAATACATATGAGAGGAACTCTTTTAGAGCTTTACATATTTGGGGCCAGTATGAGTATAGACTACTTACTAGGTTTGTGGTTATATAAAAAGGTTGGGTGCATCTATTGCACTATTAGTATATCTTCGCCCAGAAAATATTTTGGCCATTTTTTAGAAGAATACTTTGACAATATTTCAACATTTTTGTGCACAACTGATGGTTTTTTACAACAATATATTCGTTCGAGTGCCCATTTTTATGGAGTCGCCTTTTGCGTCAAATAGGGACCTGACGCACATAGGAGGCCACGACTGGGCCAGCCCAGTGGCGTCCCGTGGATTGCAACAAGCCGACCACTCGGGGGAGCAACTAGTTAACGAGCGCTTCTTTGGGAGCCTCGCAACAATCAGCGTCACTTGGCGCGCTCTCAGCCATTCACCACGTGTCGCGCTCTGGATGTTTTCTTTGGATTTTGTTTTTTTTCTATTTTTTCGCACGTGTTTTCGGTTTTTTAAACGGTTTTTTTCGATGTTTTGGGTTTTCCTCGGTCTTTCTTAGCTTTTTGATAAAAAAATTCGAAAAAAATTCACGAAAAAATGGGTTTTCTTTTTTCTTCTTTCATGAAAGTCACGGTTTTTCTTTCGCGAGAGGCACGGTTGTGCTTTAGCGAGAGTCACGGCCGTGCCTCTCGGAAACGAAAAAAACACGTTTTCTGTTTTTTTTTCGCGAGAGGCACGGTTGTGCTTTCGCGAGAGTCACGGCCGTGCCTCTCGGAAAGGGAAAAACAAAACGCGTTTTCTGTTTTTTTTTCATTCGTGAGAGTCACGGTTTTGCTTCCGCGAGAGGCACGGTTGTGCTTACGCGAAAGTCACGGCCGTGCCTCTCGGAAAGGGAAAAAATGTTCGTGTTTTCTGTTTTTTTTTCTTTCGCGAGAGTCACGGTTTTGCTTTCGCGAGAGTCACGGCCGTGCCTCTCGGAAACGGAAAAAAACGTGTTTTATGTTTTTTTTTCTTACACGAGAGTCACGGTTTTGCTTCCACGAGAGGCACGATTGTGATTTTGCAAGAGGCACGGGCGTGCCTCTTTCGGAAAGGAAAAAAACCGTGCTCCCGGTTCGGTTTTTTCGCCCGGTTTTTTCGTCCAATTTTTTTCGTGAAAAAAAATTTGTCAATACCTATCAACATGGTATCTAGTTTTGAAGATCTCGACGCGAGGAATCCAATGGTGAAAACGGTTCGAGATTTGGACGCACGGTTTAAAAGATAAAGCGTTTTAAATAAACGGAACTACGGAAAAAGGGAAAACTTCCAGGTTGCGACAAGTGGCGCGCTGCATGTGCGCCACTTGTCGCGACCTGAAAAAGTAGAGTGTTCTTTGCAACAAATACTCCTTAATTAGTGATTTCAACCACTCGAAGGTTATGTTCCTTTTTGCTTTTTTGGGCTTCTTCTCATTCTTCTTTAGCATGTAGCGGCTTGGATCATGTAGAGCCCGCCTTTTGTACTTTTTCTTTTAATTTTGTGAAATAGGGCTAAATTTTATTTTGAAAAATTATGGACATTTTTTACATTTCGCGAATATTTTTTAATTTGAATTTTAGAAATTGTACCGGATTTGTTTGAGATGAGAATAATTTTAGAAATTTTGTATATCATTGAA